>NW_022900924.1:21973576-21995183 GCF_012274545.1 Fukomys damarensis
TTTTTTTTTTTTTTTTTTGTCATTTAATGACTGACTTATATCTGCTTTGGGATACTGGACTCTCAGCCAAAACATTGGTTCCAACTCTGCACACACCCAATGTGCAACTTCATACCACCCTCCCTACTCCACACCTGGCTGGGTCCCTTGTGGGACGCTTGTGTATATCAAACAGAATAACTCGTGGGAAGTTCTGTGCCTACTGCAAAGCCCTTAGCAACTGTGTAGCATCCTGGCCACCCCATGGGAGTGTCTTCGTCCCCTACTAGGCCAGGGGCATGAGACACACACATAATTTTTACCATATCTATGCCACCAACACAGGTTTTCTGCTCAACAAAACTCATTTCCTTTTATTCTATGCACAGAGCAAGACTACATTTCCTGTCTCCTGTGTAGAAGTGGCCACATGACTGATAACTGGCCATGGACTGCATGACTCACAGCACCTCTGGGCTGCCCTAGCAAGCCTTACCACGCTCCTCCCTGCTCTTGTTCTAGTCGTACACGGGTGTCATGAGTGTGATAACCATGGAACCATCGTGGACAATGGAACCATTTGAATGAATCTGGATCTTAAACTTTACTGGGTGGGGAGCTGTCAAAAGCAGCATCTGCTTGGATTCTGTGTGAACTAGAAAAGCCCTTCATTGTGTACATCCCTCCATCAGCCTGGGGTCCCTCTACAGTGACTAAATGAAGGGTTTGTGACAGTTAGGGGACATCAAGTTGAAAAACTTCCTGGATTTAGCTCGAATGTCTTTTTCCTCTTCTTTCTTTTCTGAGGTAAAATTAGTATGGAAAATTAGTGAATGTCAGTTTCAAGCCAATTAAAAATAGTTTGGTTACAAATGCAGAGCTGAGAAGTGGAACGATTTTGAAATACTTCCTGAGAGACACATCTTCTTGTTCACAGAGCTCGCTGAAGAGCAATTGATTCCCATTTTAAGAAAACATGAGAGAGCTTTTCAGCAGAAAGCAAGGAATTTGTCCGTGGAGTGACGGAACTTAAGTGCACCGATAGACGCAGCAGGGAAGCCCAAGTTACACATCACAGTGCGAACACACAGCGACCACCATACGCAGCCGCTCCTTGCCCATTGCAGCCCTGTGGCTCAGCCTAACAAGTCTCCAAAGTTTAGATTTTCTGCTGGGCTCAGCAGAGGGTCTGCTTCCTCAGAGGTGCGAGGAATATGCTGTGTACACATCAGAAGGGACCTCAGGGTCTGCCCGAGTTAACCTGTGCACCTGATGAAGTACCTTCTTTTTCTTTCCCTCCCTCCCTTCTTCCTCTCCTCTCCTCTCTCTCCCTCCCTTTTCCCCCACTTCCTTCCTTCCCTCTCCCTTCTTTGTTAGCAAGGGAATCCTAAATATTTGTGGTAGTTTTGTCTTCCCAGTCTCAGGGTCACAGAGCCCTCAAATTGCCCCAGTGCTGAGCTTGACAACTGGAGTTGTGCATCTTCCAAAGTTTAGAGAGGACCGAGGGTCACAGCCTTCAATGTAGCTGAGTTGCTGATGTCCAGGGGACAGATTCAAGCCACCATAGCCCTCCTGAGAGCAGTCAGTGGGGCCTGAAGTGCCAGCTGGACCCAAAGTCAAATAGACTCACACACTCTCACATCCTGGAGCCAGTAAAGCCCTCACCTTCTCTCTTGCATTAATCTTTTTGGAATTGAGATTCTATAACTGGCAATTAAAAGCCCAAATGAATCCAAAGGCTAATGGGAAAATTGTTTCTTTCTTTCTTCTTTTTTTTGGGGGGTGGTTTGAGACAGGGTCTTGCTGTGTAGCTGTGAGGCTGGCCTCAAACTCTGTGATCCTCCTGCCTCAGCCTCCCAAATCCTGGGGTAATGGGCCTGCACCACCACACCCAGGTGGGAAACTTGATTCTTCTAGGTAGCGATGCTGAGTCTATCATGGGAAAGGCACACTGTATGTGCAGAATAGCACTGAGGATGATATTAGTTAACATTATTAGACGTCCACAGTATGCTGGACACAGCCATCAGTGATCCATATGGTAACACACACGTGTAGTCAGAGAACTCACAAGCTGGGGCCCAGTCAGAAGTCGGTCTCTCCACTGTCCAGACCTCACTTCCCGGGTCTCTTCCCAGACTCAGTGCCTCAGCCAGCTGCCCTGGGTGCTTCGGAGATGTCTGACATGCGCTAACACCCTACACTACGGACCAGGCAGGGTGCTGGGTGCAGGGTGCAGGCGGCGGTGCTGGTGGGTGGGACCTGGGGGCTCAATCCAGGCTGAGTCCCGCTCCCCAGGCCATCCACCTGCCTGCCCAGGGCTCAGTGGACCTGCCAGCCACCGGGCAGAGCCTCCTGAGTCCCTTCAGCTCTGCGGTGGCTGTAAGGCCGGGCAGGCCGCAGCCCAAAGCCCTGGCCCAGTCCCCTTCTGCTGCCCCTGGTGGAAGTGAGACTCACCAGCCCCACGTGGCCCCTGGACTCACCGTGCAGAGAGAGAGAGGAGCCCAACGTCCAGGCATGCAGGAGGGGGTCAGAGGGAGACCACAGCCGCCTCACTGAGCAGGGACTGGGGTGCAGCGGGAGGAGCAAGGGACCGCGGGAATAGAGGAGGAGCGAGGGACTGCAGGGTCAGAGGAGGGCTCCACCTGGTGATCTGGAGTCCAAGGAGGCCACATCCACGGGCACAGGAGACTGGCTCTTCACTTCCGGCCTCACTGGGCATAGCAATCTCAGATGACAAGCGCACGCCTGCCATGTTCAGGGTATGTACATTTTTAGTATTGGCATACGAAGAAATGTACAAAGCAGCATAAGTCAGCTGTGGTTGCTGACGTGGCCCCAACTTCTACCCAGGCCTCAGCGGAACTTTGACACTGTCCTCCTGTGCAGTGATCCACACTCTCAAGGTCATCAAGGCCAGAGCGTGGAGCCTCCAGGGCGCTGTGCCTTCCTGCGTGGCCAGGCGCTGCCCTTCCCTGCACCTGCCCGTCCCCTCTGTAACAGTACCCACGGTGCTGGGCACACAGTCCATGTGTCACCAGGGCAGTGCCAAAAGGGCAGGCGCAGCTGGCCGCCAGCAGGCTGGGAGGTGCGGCCCAGGAGGACAGGCGGGGGCAGTTCTGATTGCCAGAAATCCCTGCTGCCAGGTCAGGAGAGCAGAGGGCCGGGGCAGAGGCAGCTTGTCCTTCAAAAGGGGGAGGAGTGAGGCCTGCAGACAGAGGGAGGGCTCTCTGCCTTCGCCAGCTTCCCCAGCGAATTTTTCTTTCTGCATCTCTGCCAGCTTCTCCTCTTCCTGTACCTCAGGAAGCTACACCTGCTGACCAGAGCACGGAGAAGACTGGTGTCCTCCCCGCATTCTTACACACACGCACACACACACACACACACACACACACACACAGTTCCCGTCCCGCGCACTGCACAATTCCAGGATTTTAGGACACAACCGCCAGCAGAAGGGATGCGCGGTACAATGTGAGCTGATGCACTTTACGCTGCGTTTCATCTGCTCCATGGATGTAAGAAGAACAGAAGGTCTCACAGGGGAGGATTAAGGCTCACTTGGCAAAGGTGGCTTTGCCTACATAAAAGCAAAAATCCCTGGGAGGTGGGATGGGGACATTGGTAGGCACAGGGATTTACTGGGCCAGAAAACTGACTGGAGTAGAATCAGCGGTTAGCGTAGAAAACAAAAGGACATGGATATGAAACTCAGTCTGCTTCAGACCCTCTCTGTCCTGGCACAGGAAAGGGTGCTCGTCCATCAGTAGTTTGATCAGCGGCACTGAGGGCAAGGAACAGAGGCAAGAGGAGGACAGCACGTAAACCGCGGACCCTGCTGTGCTGTGGACTGTGGCCCCCAGGGTTCCTGGGGAGAGGTTCAGTAGCTGGCACCCGTGTCAGAGTGGGTGTTGGGAAGGTGGGGGGTCCAGCAGGTGTGACCACAGCCGTACACAAATCCACTGACCAGTTCACATGGACGGCATTACCAGGACGTGGTGGGGACTCAGACGGGGCCTGGCTGGACAGAACACAGCCTTGGAGTTGGCCTTGGAGACTCCATCTTGTCGCCCTGGCTCTCCTTCTCTTTCCTCCCAGCACCGCGAGGGGAGTAGCTTTCTCCTCCACACACACCCTCCACATGCTCTCTCTGACCCACCACAACACTGCAGCCGGCCAACCATGGAGCGAGCCCTCTGGATCCAGGAGCCCATGCAGACGGCGAAGGCTTCACCCTGCTGCCTCAGAGACGAGCCTTCTCCCCAGTGGGATGGACAGGCAATGCAGACTGGGACAGAGGAAGACTCCCGGGGCCACGGGGGCGGGACCTGTGCCTGGGAGACCCAGTCTGGAACTCTGATGGGACGGGTCAGGCAGCCCAGCGCTCAATTGCTCTCCGATAAACAAAAACTAAAACAAAGTGCCGAATACTGCTCAGCTCCTCACCAGCCAGCAGGGTGCCAAATCTGAGCTGCATTTGTGTCACTGTGCGGTGCTGAGCCCTTCTGGAGCTGGGAGAGCATCCTAGGGCCAGGGTACGACAGCTGCCAGGGTCCCCGTGCTCAGCCCAGCCTGCATACCCTGCGCGCTGCTGCCCCTCCTGTCTGGGCCTCTCCCCACCCACCCTCTGTGGGGACGGCGCGGCCCAATCCCTCTGCCCAGGGCACGGTACCAAGCAAAGGCGCAGCACTAGAGATGGTAGTAGCGAGGCAAAGAGCTCCCTGGCACAGCACAGGGTACGAAGCCAAGAGAAGCTGCAGGACCAAGGGGAGGTCCAGACTCCGGACACAGCTGAAGTGAGCAGCATTTCTCCGAGGCTCAGGACTCGAGACTCATGTCCTCCGGGGAGGAGGCAGACCAGAGAGGGTGAGGTGTGGGCTCACTCACGCTCAGCCTCCCAAATACAGCCGGGGCTCGTGATCTCTGAGGCCATGAGAAAAGGTGCTTGGGAGACCCTGCAACTTCTCTTTTGGGAAAAAAATGAAAGAGAAGTCCGATTACATCAGAGGGATAAGCTCATCTCACATTTAAAAACTTTCTAAAAAGGTTCCCATTCCTGGAGTGGATCTCAAGGGAACGTCCAGAAAGAAACAAGGCTTGCTTTTATTTCTTTAAATTTTATTTGGCTTTTAATGGACTCATACCCATACCTATCGAGTAGCCGTCTGTGGCGGTGTGTTGCCTGTGAGTGCCATGTGGTGATCAGATCGTGCACTCAGAAGCACAGTTTCTGGGTGCTGAGTACATTCAGAAGCCCGTGTTCCCACTGGCTTGATTTACTGATGCATCACTGTTTTCGAGGCAAACTTCTGTGCAATGAAGCTCCAGAGCTCAAAGCCAAGACAGGAAACCAATCTAACTGTCTGCCAGTGCAGCAGAGATGAACTAAGTATGGCACACAGACACAGTGGACACCGTGCAGCCCGAAAAAGAACAATGCCCCAACATCTGTGTCCACGTGGCTCAAACTGACGGGGGCTGCGTAAAAGGAGCTCAGAAAGACAGGAATCACACGGCCCTACTCCTTGGTGAAACTCACTGAGAATAAGCTGAGTTCACAGATGAAGAGTAGAGGAGCGGTTACCAGAGGATGGGCTGGTGGCGGCAGGCAGACACGCAGCAGATTTTAAGTTCCACAAGGGTTGGTCCCCGGATGGTCTCTGTGGCCATTACCACAAGAGGCTCTCAACAGTCTCAGCTCAGAATGAAACCCTCAGCAAGGTAAAGCCTCCACTCCTCTGCCTGTACTGCACGCCATGACTGGGGCCTCAGAATCTCTACTCCCAGTTTCTGAAATCTTCCAATCCAGTGATGCTGAGACCGCCATGAAGACTGAACACCAAGCACTGGCTACTGGCTTATGCTTTAGATGAAGAGGCAAAGCCACAGAATAAAAGCAAAGATGTGCTCCTACTTGAAGGCGCATAGAGAAGAGATGTCCAGTGAGAATTCTCCCAAAGACTGAAAGTTGCCCAGTTACGAACAGCACCCACTAGAGGGGCCACATAATCTGAAGATCTACTCATGTACTTGTTGCAAACAGATGCTGTTCTAGTGGCTGTCACCACCAGCTCTCTTCCCTCTGCCATACTGATAATACTGTGACTTGGATTATGAAATAAAACTGCAGTTTCCATGCTAACTCCCTAGTTGAGCCAGAACTGGATTCTGGTATGTAAATAAAGGAAACCAGCTTAGACTGGCTCTCACACATAGGCCTTTCTGCTCATGTAAGCGGCTGCAGGCTCAGCTTGATCCAGGTGCACTCACACAGCTGTGGAATCCTAGATCCCTCCTTCCCGTGAGCTCCACACCCAGGCAGCGTTCTGCCACAGTACGGCAACCTAAATGCAGCAGATCCGAGGGTCCGTCTGCCAGCTCATGCTAGAAAGAGTGAAAGAAGACAAGCTGGTTCTCTGCACAGCCCCAGTACTGATACTCACTGCTTCCACCCAGACTCCTGGGCCACAGCGCAGGCCGGGTGGCTAGGAAGTAGCCAGCTGTGGGTCCAGACACACCAGCCCTCAGAGTCAGAGGCCAGGTGAGCTCTGCCCAGAAGGCAAGTGCACAGAGAGGGAGGGCTGGCTCCCGAGTCTGTCTGTCCATCCGTCTTGCCCACCACAATACAGCTCTCCCGAGGACAGGAAGCCTGCCTCCATCACTGCCCCCGCGATACTGCACACCTGTGACGGGTGAACACCGTGAGTGACAGACAGCAAAGGGGCCGAAGTGGGCACAAGCAGCGCCCAGCGCCCAGCACTGCCTGTGTGACTTCACGGAAAGGGCCAGGGGTCTGGTTGCAGTCAACAAACACGGGCCAAATGCAGGCACCGCACGTAATCGACTGCTTCCCAGTCCTGCTCAGGGGTCACTGAAGAGTCCACCAGGAGTCTCTGAAGGGCTCCAGAATCGGAGGGCCAAAAAGCCCAGAGAAGCAGACAGGTGGGCGGAGGGACCTGGGCGCACAAGGGCAGCCAATCCCTTCATCAGGGGCTGGGCCCGGTGAGCGCAGAGCAGCCAGGCCCCAGGACGGCGAGGGGACCACAGCTCTCGGAGGCAGTGTGGTGTGCGGTGCAGCCGGCTCTGCAGGCCTCTGCTCAGTGAACCTCGGGATGGAGGGCAGCGGGGTGGGGAGAGAGCGGCAGGCGTCCAGGGCCCGAGGTCCTCTCCGGGCTCCCGTCTGGTCTTTCTCTTCTCTTTTTTCAGTTTGGAGCATGATTCTCTGGGTCCTCCTCCTGCTCCTCCTCTTCCCCCTCCTCCCCTTTCTCCTTTCCCCCAGCTCCTCTTCATCCTCCTCTTCCCTCTCCTCCTCTTTCTGTTCTTCCTTTCCTTTCTCCTCTCCTCCATCACCCTTCTTTCTCCTCCTCCTCTTCTCCTTCGCCCTCCTCACCGTCACCTTCCTCTTTCACTGCTTCTCTCTCTGTGCTCCGAGGGCACCACTGCAGCCTTCCCGCCTGTGAGGGACCGGCCCTGCCTCCTCCTGACCACGGGACCGGCCGGGGCGCAGAGCGTGGGGCCTGCCGACAGCACGCTGGGGAGCGCACTTGGGTCATGCAATGCTCTGCCCTGGGCGCACTGAGGGTGAGACGCTTCAGGGTGTCATCGTGGAGGAAACATCCGATTAAAACAAGAAACTGGCAATATTTGAGGAGAGAATCAATGTGGTTCAATAGCAGCAACAACAACGATTAGGCACTTGCTGTGCCCCAGCGGAAGTTGTGCAGAATTTAAGGCGTGAGTATAAAGGAAACAGACAATGACAATCAGCCTCATTTTTTAAATAATTGCTTGTCCCTTTCTCCTCCTCCTCGTCCTCCTCCTCCTCTTCCTTTTCACTAACAGGAAGGATTGCATAACAGAAAGAGGCTACTGGAATGCCAGAGTTAGGACTTCCTAGCTAAGTTCCCTGGAAAGCGGCTTTGCTTCTCGGCCTCACGCAGCTGCCCCATCCGAGGGAAACGAGGACATCTGTGTAACACTCGGTACAGCAGTCCGAGATGTCACGGGCATCAAAATGCCTGGAAACGCACTCTCCAAACGCACAGAGGGAGTGAACTAAGAACCGCAGAACAGCCCACAGGGCGGTCAGGTGGGAGAGAAGGGGCATGGCGGGCTGAGGGGTTCCCGCAGGCAGGGCCAGCAGGTGCATGAGCCCTTCCGGCCATGCGGCACAGCCCAGCAGACCCAGGGCTGAGGATCCAGTGCTGTGTGCGAGCGGTGGGGGAAGCCACATTTGGACGTGACACGACCAGCTCCAGGCCGGCTCGGCCCTCCATGTGCTGCGATGCCTGGTTACACCATCACCCAGCAAGCCACCGCGTGGAGCCGTCACGCCAACTGCACGCCCCAGAGAGCTGTGCTGCTGCCTAGGGAGCAGAGGCTGTGCCGGCTGAGGTGCTTCTGCGGCACACGTCCCCTGCCTGCCCTCGCGGCCTCTGTAATCCTGAAGGCCAATGAGGCTATGGGTGAACGCTAACCCACCTCATACACCAAGTTCCTCAAAGCGCAGTCTATGTCCTGAGATGCACCATGCAAGGCCCACAGTTGGAGACCTGTGGTCAGTGCTTCCTGCCGTGTGGATATGTCCCTCCCGGACGAGGAGCCGTCCACATGCCCCTGTGAGTTCAGCCGCAGCCACCCAACTCCAGGGAGCTGCTACCCTGCCTCTCGCTTCTGCAGAATTTCACAGAATGGCAGCAGTGCAGGGCCCGTCCTATGGGCCTGGCTTCTCCCCTCTGCAGTCTCCCTTCGATGCCTGTGTAAGACACACAAGGAACTCATTCCTTTAGTCTGGGGCTCTTATTCCACTGGGAGTGCCCCAGTTCACCCGGTCGGAGAGATTTGGCCTAAAGCAGCTACAAATATGGGTGTACATCCCAGCGGCCTTTTCAACTCCCTCCGCCCGTGGGCATGTGGTGACCCCGCCAGGCTAGATCTATGCCTCCAACAGTAATGGCGGAGTCTTTCATGTCTTTTTCCCCATCTGTACACATCTTTGGGGAGATCTCTGCTCGAGTGTGCTGCTCATTTAAAAGAAAAAAAAAAACTGGGTCATTTGTTTTCTCTTCTGTATCAGTTCTTTGTCAGCATGAGGATTCGCAAGTATTTTCTCTCAGTTTTAATACCAAAACAATAATATTCCATAGTTTACTCATTCTCACCATATCTGTCATCCCATTTTATCCTTGCACAAGAACTGGCAAGAAGGAGAAGACAATTATATCTTGATTTTCCAGACAAGGAAAAGAAGGTTCAGACACGAGTGGCGAGTGATCTAGCTAACGTCACACAGCTGTCCGATGACAAAGACGGGACTCTGGGTCTCAGACGTGACTGAGGGTTTCTGCCCCAAGTTCACTGGCTGGGCAGGGGCTCAGGGCAGGTGCGTGGTTCTTTTGCTGGTGTCCTCCTGGTGTAACCCAGGGCCCCCCACTCTGCCTGCTGCAGAAGCTGCTCGGACGGTCCCTGCCCAAGTCCTCCTCTGTTCCCAGCAGGACTGGCTCCTCCTGTGTTGGGGGCCTCCGACTGCTCTCCAGTCCCGGGCAAGTCCGAGGGGCTGGCCCCAGGGTAGGGGCGGGCTGAATCCAGGGCTTCAGGAGGGCCTTTAGGAGAGGCCTTTTCTCCTAACTGCGAGAGTGGGGTGATTTGAAGTCAGGCTGCTGCACCCGATTTACCGGACAGGAGAGCTGGGCCTGCCGAGGACACAGCCAGCAGACAAGAGCCAGTGACACAGGCACTAAGCACAACTGCCTATTCTCAGCCACGGCCCTGCATCCTCTGCTGTGTGAGGGTCAGGAGCCTGGGGCCACAGCTCTGGCTGAGGGGGGCTCAGGGTCTCTCGGAGCAGGCAGGACAGCAAGATCACAGCTTGATGGGACTGTGACTTCTGTGCCCTGTGACTGGTGACCATGCGGGAGGCTGCAGGCCCGTCCAGGCCCCTGCTCCACGGCTTTGTGTTTCTGCCACACAGCAGCTCAGCCAGAGCATCCTGGGGGAAATGACTCAGGACCGGAGCCACGGCTGTGACGGCCACGCACCCTCATCCAGAGCAACCCAGTCTGACCACATCCAACTGGGGTCATCTGACGCCACCTTGGCAAGGCAGAGGCCCGAAGGGTTTCTTGGCATTGTTCCTGAGCGAGCACGCAGCCATGGCTAAGCAGGGACCCTAAGCGTCGGTTTTCACGAGCGGCAACCCCACTCCCCTCGAGCCACTGCCTGCATCTCCTCTGTGTCCCCTGTGAATAAACAAGCTGCAGCTAGGTTTCCTGTCATTTTCAACAAAGAGGATCCTAATGGACACAGAGACAAAAGCAGGACTTCTCCCTGCACACATAGTGTTTGTTCTGACACACAGCAGCTGTCAAATCATGGAATGATTTCTGACACTGAGGGCTGGGGAACACTGGGGCGTCCAGAAGATCAGCAGTGAGCTCGCTGCTCTCCCCACGCTTGGCTCAGGGCGGTGCGGTCATTCACTCGTGTGCGGGGTCCGCGGACGGCCCTCTACACCAGCGGATGGGACAGAGCTGGGCACTCCCACAGCCCATCCCGACTGTGGGGCCTAGGGCCCGGAACTCATTTTGATGACGCCCCAGATCTCAGATAGAGCCGTGGTCTGTCCAAACCGCAGCCCTGGGCAGCCTCGCTGATGCTGGAGGAGACGCCATGCTCCACACTCCGCTGTGATTAGTGATGCCTAGAGCACTAGGGCCAGAAAGCGGCTCTGCCTGGCAAGACTGTGCTTCAGTCACTCGCAGGGACTCGTTTAATCATAGCCTTGGCATGCACGCCGCTGCTCCCAGCAGGAGAGGCCCGGCTGGGACACGGACGTTTACGATTCCCCAGGCCCTGTCCAACGTTGTATTTGCTCCAGAAGTGTGCGTGTCTAGAACGAATCACTTCACTTATCTCTTCATCTACTGCCTGACTGATTTCCAGGGAAGAACCTGGGCTAAGGCTCAGCACGACCGAGAAGCCGAAGGCTGCCCCAGGACTGTCCACACCTTCAGGATCCTTTGAATTCACTTCAGAAAAGACTTTCTGGGCAGTGCTCCCACAGCCCAAAGATAAACACACACTGGTAACAAACAAAATGTCTGTAAGTGGGAGAATGCATGATACTGGGATGGGAAACTGACATTCCCAGTCCTCGTGGCCCTGGAGCTCCGAGCGGGACCTCCATTCCTGAATGTTGCCCTCAGGCCAGACGGGAGCACAAGTCTCTGAAACGGAGGACCCTTCAGGACTGAGAAGGTCACTGTCACCTCAGAGCAGGTCTGGGGTCTGCGGCGTGGCAAGTCCTGCCCAGAGTGTGTCCCACAAGTCACAGGACGGGTGCAGTCCCTTGTCACCCTCTGTTCTTCATGAACGTAACTAAAATCTGGTTTTCCCTGGGTTCAGGGTTGTCGCATCCGAAAAGCTAAGTGGTCCTGTGATGCTGCTGTCTTGTGAGTGCCTCTCATCACGGGGCATCTCAGTGGACCACGGGAAGGTACCCCCTTTGCTCCCGACAGTGACCCTGAGGTGACCTTGAAGAGTGCTTTTCCTGCATCAGCCTCAAGGTCAGGAGACCCTGTATCCTGGCTAGGAGCACTTGCCTGTGTTGGGGGAGCAAGGCTAGGTGTGGATGGCTGCTGGGATCTGGGGCCAGTCGTCCAGCCGCTGCACTCCTCCCAAGGGGCGGACACTCTGGCTGAGCCTGGGTCTCCATGCAGCCTCTGCTGGAGCTCTAGTGCACCATCTCCCGACCTTGAACCCAAGCTCATCAGTCGCCACCCCAGGAACAGGAAGTGCATGGCTTCCCAGGGCCAGGGGGGTAGGAGCGATCTCCCTGGGTCAGTTCCTTCCCGTTCTGAGGCCCGGGGGCCCAGGAGCCAGAAGTCAAGATGTCCTTAGCAGGGCTGGGCTCTCCAGCAGCCTTGGTAGGACACCACCTTCCCCTGTATGCTCCGTGCCCTGGGTCCCAGGCTCTGGTTCCCTGGTCACAGCTGCTGCTTCTGTCACCAGATCTCCAGCTCATTCCCTCTTTAAGGACTGCAGGTTTATAAATCATGATAAAAAACATAGTGAAGGTATAACTTTTCAAAATAAATTTACAGTAAGAGGCACATTGCCATGAATCCTCCCTCGACTTTCAAACACACTTATCTGATCATCCTTGCCACTTTCTGAAGCAGCCCTGGAAGTCGTTTGTTCTGGTTTGTATCTAGATGCCCCCAAAGCCTCACGTGCTCACAGGTAGGGCGTTTGGGAAGTGACTGGATCCTGGGTGCGATACTAGATTTGTAGCTGGGTGTCATGTAGGGAGGTGAAGCATGAAGCGTGGTGGTCAGAGTTGGCTGCAGATAGATAGATAGATAGATAGATAGATAGATAGATAGATAGATAGATGATGATAGATCACTTCCCTTCCCTTGAACACTAGCTGTTTGCTTCCTGCCTGCCATGCTGTGGACTGTTTCTCATCTGCCATGCTGCCCTGCCCTAGAACCAGTAGACTATGGACTGAAACCTGTACAAGCTGTGAGTAAATAAACCTCTCCTTCTGTGACCTGCAAGTGTCAGGTATGTGTCCCAGCAATGAGAAAGACTCTTTCTTGGGTGTCTAGCTGTGCTGCCATAGGTGACTTGATATCCTGATCAATGTTTCCGTTTCCTGGCTATTTTTATTTGGGAAGAGCTGAAAGTCACATGGTACCAGATTCAGTGAATGAGGTGGATGAAGACACAGCCTCCTGTGCTTTGGAGCTGCCCTTCCTGTGGGCAGCACCAGCAGCAGCACTGTCCATATTTTAAATCACACTTCTTAAAGACTCTCATGAAAAAGGACTCCAGAGCTGCTTCAGAAAGTGGCAAGGATGACGAGATTAGTGTGTTCGAAGGGAGGAGGTAGGTTCTGAGGGGAATTAATGATGATGTGTCTTTTTGAACTTTAAACATGGACTGCATATTTCAGTTGCACCTCGCCTGCCCATTGTCCTGGAAGTATTCTCTCCCTGCCTCAAGAGAAGGACTCTTTCCCTCTGCTAAGCCTTCTAACCCTGGGCAGCTCTCGGGAGGCCAGTGGAGGACCCAGGACTGCTGATCAAGCGGTGGGTGGGCGAGAGGCATTGTTTAGCCCCCTAGAGGAGCAAAGTCCACCCCTCAACTTCACAGGCCTCAGGTCCTAAGGGCAGGGGCATTTCCGCCTGCTCACGGAGTCCAGAGGATCAAGGGAGCCAGCGGTAGACCAAGTAGAGGTAAAGCACACTGAAGAGGTGGCTATGAATTTGTCCATTAACAACCAGAGCTGCTGCCGTGAGACACTGATTCGCCCCATGTTATCTCACATTCACTAATTCAGGCTCTAGATGGCAGGGGTCTGTGGCAGATACAGTGCTTTGCAGAAAGGCAATGTCCTTCTTTAGCTAAAAGGGCTCAGCACCAGCCAGAGGAAGTGAGGCTGGCTTGGTCCCTGGGATGCAGCTGGCCACGGGTGTGTGTGTGTGTGTGTGTGTGTGTGTGTGTGTGCAGGGCCAACTTCAAGGTCGTCCAGCTGTTTCACTACCACGTGTTAAAATCACACTCGACAATAAATACTAAATGAAAATTTCCTTCCCATGCAAAATTCAATTCACATTTCCCATAAATCCTGCCTGAGGCCTCCGCTACAATTTCTTGGGCTCACAACCCCATCACAAGGTCGCTCTGAAATTAGTTTGGCACCAGTTTGCTATGTGGCCAGCATGGTCGACTAGGGGACAGGGGACAGTACGGTTGGCTTCTTTTTGAGAATATTTATGCTTTAAAAGAAAATCTCACTTTTACCACCAGCCACCTCAGAACTTGCTGATCTCCTTCCATTTTTGCATGATCTGTCTAAACATAACCGTATAAGAGAACAGATTCATTCTAATCTATCTTGCAAAATAGTTGTCCCCACACACCAGACCTCGGGAGCATTACAGACATTTCTCATTCCAACACAGAGAAATTAGCATTGTGTTCCGGTTCCCAAATGTCAAAGGCAAAAATGTTCAGATGCAGATCACTGCAAGATCATCACAATGCAACAGTTCTCAAAGACACTTCCTTTTCTGTGGAGAGACAACAATTTCACTTCCTAATACCTTGATGGTTCTCTCCATGTCAAGCCTGTATCATCCTTGAAGGAAAAGATTACATTTCTCTACTGGAAAGTGGTAAGAGCAGGGACAATTAAGACTTCTCTGCATATTTTTTGAAGCTGATAAACCTAATGCATGTTTATTGCAGAAGGCTTGGCAAATGTCAGTAAATGAAAGCAAGAGACTGAATGCTCCATGAGAATAAACAGAACTGCGGTTGCATTTAACGCTGATTCTCTCCTGTGTGATACAGCGTTCACACATGGTAGGGACTCCAAGAGTTTGTAGTTTGAATTCAGGCAAAGAAAAAGTCATCCCAACCTCGCTGTTATTACAGCTGTGTTGGACTTCACTTTAGCCTCTGGACTGCGCTCTGTGCACATGTGTCCACAGGTCCACATACATATGTCTGTATACGCTGTGGCCATTCATCACCAGCTTGCTAGCTTATACACTCTGTTTATGCCTTTGAACCTGCTGATAAACTGAGGACGTTTCCCCCGTGCAAGTGATTTATTCAACATGGTTCTCTTGGCTCTGTTACACTTTACTACGTAAATATGCTAAGGACATTCAATGATTCCTGTCTTCCTAGCAGCTGAGGAATTTCAGTTTTTTCTGTCATCAACACAAATGCAAAGATCATGTTTCTATAGAATATGTCTGGCTATTTATTTAAGTGAATTCCTGGCATATCCGACCAAAAGTTCGGTAAACACTTTAATAAATTCTGGTCCTCTTGACACACTGGTTGCCTGCTTCCTCTCCCTCTCTCCCACCCCACTCTCTCCCTCTCTCCCTCCCTCTCTCTGCATTGCTGGGGATTAAACCCAAGTCCCGGGGCACTCCAACAGGATGTGTTTTCACATAGAAGGCTTCAGTGAGGTTTTTGATCGCCCACGTGATCACGGGAAGCCGTAACATGATGCACTCTCCCCACCATGCACACAGCAAGATTAGGCTTCTGCAAGCTAAAATCTCTCACGGAAGCCCCTCCCACTCCACCCTCAGACCCAGGGCGGTACCCTGGCAGGGGCAAATGTGTTCTTTAATACGCACCAGGGCTTCCTGAGCGGTGGCAAGGGCCCCTGCTCACTATGGGCCCCACTGATCTGCGCTCGGCATCCTGCCTGTGGGGTGAGCAGCATCCCTGCCCGCAGCAGGCACCTGAAGTCACAGTAGTGAGCAGAGGCGCTGCCGGCCTGGTGTCCGGGGCTTATGCGGGAAGCACGGGACACCTTTGCACGTGTTTAACCACATTCTGAAAGCTGCATCTCTCCCTCATTAGGAATTCTATTTGAAGACATTAATGACACTATTCTGAGAGGGGTTCACAGACAACACAGACCACATGTCTGTCCATGATCCCACACTGCAGTGGAGCCTGGGTTCACAGGCGGCAGTAGACAGAACAATCGGAAGAAAGCACAGGTCGGGAAAGAGCTTTGCAGGGCTCGGGCAGGAAGCTCACAGATGCTCTCCCTTGTTTTTTCCCTACTGTGTGGTTTGGTCCAGGCCGGCCTGCAAGCAGGCAAACCTCAGGTGCTTGGGGGTCTCGCTAGGCCGGACGTGAAATCATGCAGCCTTGCACCCCATCTGCCTCTTCCTGGCTCAGCGTGGCCCGGCGTGTGAGGCACCAGGCTGGCGACACACTTCCGTCGGAGGCCCAGACGCCCAGCAGGGTGTGGACGGTGTCAGGGGATGTCTCAGGCACAGTCAGAGGTGTTCGGGGTTGGCGCTGACACAGACAGAGCAAGCTCAGTCCTGAGAGTGCAGACGCGGCCTGGGAAGAGGCTCCGCAGTGGGCGGCGCCTGGACTTGGGCACGACAGGCCTCCGCCCCATCCCACTCAAGTTAGACCTTCATCCGGAGGCCCTGGGAAGGGCGCGGATGGGTCCCGGGCATGCTGTGCTGTCACTGTGCAGCCAGCCCATCTGGGCCGGTCGGGAGCTGTTCGGCCGGGTACATGGGCAGCATCACTTCTCAATGTGAAGTGCCTGGCCCAACCCTTTCCATGGCTCCTGCACCACCAGTGGAGGCCCAGAGACCCCAGTCACTGCTTCTGACCACGGAGCCTTTACATGGGCACTAAGGGCTCCTTCAAGAGAAAGAGTTTTAAGCACCTGCAAAAGAGTGAGTTTATACATTTTAAAAAAGAAAATTCAAGTAACTCAGAACATGATCAGGTCCTGGATAACGTAGATGATCTCAGTGGGAGGTGAAAGACAACTGTGTGGAGAACTAGAAATTGTTTATAAATGTCATCACAAAAGTGTAGCAGCCCATGGGTCTGGCTGCACGCACACTGCAGCAGGCTCGAAAGCTTCTGGACGAACAGCCATCTTGCTCTTTTTCACTGCTGAGTTGTATTCCATGGCTCAGTGGGGCACAGTTTGTTTATCCACTCACCAGATGAGGAATAGCAGCTTGTCTACAGTTTGGGGCAGTTACGGAAAAAGCTAAACCAGAGAATCAGAACAGAGGTGGCCTGGATAGAAAAAGGAATTCAGTCCACCTGGGCAGAAGGAAACTTCCTGGTGAGGAGGGAACCAGACTGGAGAGAAACCAAACACAGTTCCTAAAGCTGACCTCACTCTGTGCTTAGACTGGACCTCACTCTGTGCTTAGACTTGTTGATCGCATAGCATAAAATGTGTAATTCCAGAGCTGAGAAGATCCACATGGGTCAGAAGAGCCAACGTCGGCACTGCCCACGCCCCTGACGGGTGTCACAGGCATCGACAGAGTTAGGAACCCTCCGCCAAGCTGGCACAGGTCATGGCAGACAGATGCCAGGGAAAAGACAAACGCAAACCCGGGCACTGAAGAGCAGAGGAAGCCGCCCATCTGAGGGAGCTGAGCCAGAGAGAAGCAGACCAAGCCGGACGGCACCACCGCAGTGACACTGTGGAGCAGCTCCTTTGGCTCCTGTCTCTTTTTGTAATGTCCCAGGAAACAGCGTTCCTCCCGCCTGTGAGAAATAGCACAAGGAGAACTTTTGTCCCATCAAGCTAACACCCAGACGGGCTGGGGGTCCTGGACGGCGAGCTTATGTGGGGAGGGGAGGGGAGGGAGCATCTCGGTGCCCTGGGGGCCTAGGCCTAGCACGCCAGCTCCCACCTGGAGAAAAAGGACTGGGCCCCACCATCTGGGCCGCGCTCAGCGGGGCAGCCGGTCTGTACCGCAGACACATGGGTCGGGCCCAGGTGCGGAAAAGGAAAGCCAGAGGTAGGCGGGGTTCACCGACAGACGCGGGCAGAAGCAGCACACTGGTCCGTCTTTCCCTGTGGGAATGTTGGTGAGGATTTCCACGCTCACGGGGCTGCTGAGGTCCACGCACACAGCCACACACTCGCTGAGCTTTCTCCAGGAAGACGCGTGGCCGCACAGCTTCCTCTGTGGACTGGAGTCCACCGCCCAGCCTCTGCCCCTGCGGACTGTCCGGGTGATCCCCAGCCGGGAAGCCTCTCCTGGGACCAGCCCCACCCGCCAGAACCCAGCCAGATCCACAGGACCAGAGCGCGTTTGCCAAGGGCCCCTCGACTCTCCTTGCTCTCAGGTGTGATCGGGCGTGTCTGTCCCTTGCGAGATGGGAGCTGTGCTTGCTCAGCCCACATGGAAGTGGTGTCCATTACAGACTAGGCTCAGTGTCCTGCTGGAGACGGGCGATGTCAACAAGCAGTCCCTGGGAGCGGGAAGGATAAAGCGCCCAGGGTGAATTAAGGAGACTCACACTCCCTGGGCCGCCCCATCTTCGGTCGGGCTCGACCAACTTCCAGGAGGGAGGGCCACCGGCCATGACTCAAAGCCACTGTTGCGGGTACTGCTCCTGAGCGTCCCTTTCTGGGTGTCAGTAGAACCAAGGGACCTCACAGACTGCTGGAAACCTCCAGCCACCCTGAGGAGGTTTTCAGAAAGAACGCTTGGTCCTCCCTCTCCCTCCCCAGCCTCATCCTGACCCAGCCCAGCAGGGTGGAATCACAGAAACACTGCTTCTTCAGCAAAACAACTTTGGATTGTTTTTGGAGAGGGGTCAGGTACTAGGAATCGAACTCAGGACCTCATGCCCCAAACGGAACTGTTTTACACAATCAGGCACATCACCATGAGGAAGGATTTTTGCCTACAACCAAAGCCTGTGCTGCATCAGCCTCGCTCAGAACATAGTCCAGAACCGCCAGAACCCTGCACACACTGCTGACTCTGCTTCTGGTCCCAATCGGAAGCCAAGCTTTGCTAGCTTGCAAAGGGAATCCTCAGGAGACATGAGGAAACAGGGAGCCTCGCTGTCTGTGGTGAGCCCCACTTCTGGACTCCTCTGCCCCGTGTTTATAGACAAAATTGGCAGATCCCGCCATCTTTGTAATTCAAGGCTCTCAGTCCCAGTTTTATTAAGCTCTTCGCATACATGTAAATACAGATCAAAATGTATACTTGATAATGTGAAAGAGGAAAGAAAAGATCTAAAGAGGTAGGGCAAGTGGGAGGGGAGGAGAAAGGAAAGAAGGGAAAGGAAAAACTATGAGAAAAAGAAAAAATGCGGGCCAGGAATTTAGCTCAGTGATGCTGCCGCCTGCCTCACAAGCACAAAGAACTGAGTTCGATTCCCAGTATCAAAAAGGAAAAAGAAAAAATAGAAGCAAAGTCTTAGTAAATAGGGAGGGGTGGAGCACTTGAAGGGAGGGCAGGGAAATGGGGAAAAACAAGAACCAAGATAAGTCATGTAAAGGTACACGTTCCCAATGAGGAATGTGACTGTACTATACACCTAAAATGTACCAATAAATTTAATGGAAAGAAAAAAGTCAACACTTTTAAAGCATTCAATTCAGTGGTTTATAGTTTATTTGCAGAGCTGTAAACCACTATTGTATCTAATTTTAATACTTCACTACCCTCAAAGGACCCCATATCTACCTGCAGTCTCTCGCTACCACCCACCCAGTGAGTCCCTGATCTATCTGCGTAGCTATGAATTTGCCTAGTGTGGAAATTTGGTGTAAATTGACTCCTACAAGATGTGCTCTCTTGTGCCTTGTTTCAATCTCTTCACACAGTGTTTCCAGATCCATCCAGCTGTACTACATATCAGTACTTCTTCTTTTTCACTGCTGAGCAATATTCCATTTTGTAAACATACCAAAGTTTGTTTATCCACCCATCAGTCTTGGGTGGCTGGTTGTTCCAGCTTTCTGCTGCTGTGAACATCTGTGTACACAGTTTTTTGTATGGATTCCTGTTTCCAAATTTCTCAGGTCCATACTTAGCTGTGGAGTTGCTGGACTCAGTGGTAACTGCCAACTCTACCTGCTCCTGATGTCATTTTTCTTCTTAAAACAGTACCGTTGTCTGGTTTCCAGAGCGTTATCCTTCTTATTTAAGTGCATTCCTCATGTCCTCCCTAAATTTTCCCTTTACTCCTAAAGTCTTCACTATCTGACCCTGACTTTGTTTTCTAGACTAATGAATGCAATGCCTCTCTGTGTTCCAGCTCCCAACCACACATCTTCAGTGGCACCTCCTTCCTGCTGACTTGATTTCTTTTTTATGATACCATGCTTCATTTGAATCAGAACACTGAGGAGGATCTGAAATCTCTTTTTTATTTTTATTTTATGAGATAGGGTCTCACTATGTAGTTCAGGCTGTCCTTGAACTCACTATGTAGCACATACTGGGGCCTAACTTGTAGCAATCCTCCTGCCTCAGCCTCCCAAGTGTAGCTGAACATCCACGTGACCATCTCAGTGATGTTCCCTAAATTCTTCCTCCCTGGTGTTTTCATACATCTCTAATGTGTTCTGCCGTCTAGGTGTCCTGCCCCAGGAACAGAGCCCCTTGGTCCGCAGTCCAGATGGAGACCCCCACCACTATGTGCTGGGCCTGCAGGGCCTCCTGCTGTTATCTCAGCCAGTCCTGCGTGGTTTGTGCCTCAACCTCTCCTCTATGTCAGCTCCCTCCTCTTTGACAAAAGGGGACCCTGAGGTTGCTGTCTTCACATCTGCCTTCCACCCCCACCTTAACAAACAATCCCCCAGGTTTCTCACACAATGCTAATGTGAGTTTCCATGGAAACCAGGGAGCGGAGGCTACAGTGAGAGGCTGCAAACCCTCTTCATCAATCTGTTAGAAATCCCACCGCCTTCCTGCTTAGCCTGCTGCACTGAACTTGCCGCTGCCCAGCCCTTCTGGTCTGCTCTTTTCCTTTGTGGACAGGGCTCTGACCTCACTCTCCTGTAAGGTCTGGAGCAGCCATGGCTTTGACCAACAAGATACTAACAAGAAGGAGAGTGGACAGAAGTTTCCAGGAAGGTTGCTCAAAACGAGTTTCCAAGATAAAAAGACCTTTTTGCTGTCACTTTTGTTTGGCTTGCAATGCCGATGCAATAGCTGGCACTCCCAGAGCCGCCTTAATCTATGAGGATATAGACCATGCGTTAGTGCAGTGCAGAAGTGTGCTAGGCACAGGGGACCCCGACAGCACAGAGAGCTGCCACACACCCCAGCCCGGCCAGTTACTGTGGGGCTCTCGTTGGCTGTTTCTGAGAAAGAAAGACATTTCCATCTTATTGATGCCCTTCTACTTTGCTTCAGGAAAATTAAGTTAACCAGAGGCTGACAAATACAGCCTGAGCTATGTCGGTCGGAGCCACTGTGCTCCAGCTTTGGTACATGTGCAAGATTTCAGTCGCCTCCGACTGCATCTGAATAACGATTACACACCAGCTCGTTTGACTACCTGAGCATATTTGTTTTAAAATGAAACACATTAGTTACAGTAAACAGGAAATCAGTGTCGCAGGGAATGGGCGGTAAGGGATTTGATGGCAGCTCTGCTCTCTCGCCTGTGCCCCAGTGACCGGCAAGGGACAGAGGCGCCCCAAGGGCCCCCAAAGGCTGCGGCCTAGGGAGCTGTCACTGTTCCCAGGTGCACTCATGCCCATGCCTTCGCCCAGTGTCCTAGCAGCCTTTACCGTGAGCGCATCTACGGGGAGGGCGGAAAGAGACGACCAGCACAGCTGTGGCTCGCACTCATCTGAGCGGATCGGTGCCTCTGTGAGCAAGATTCTGAGAACACAGCTGGCAGATGAGGAGGGATCCTGACCGGGGGCCTGGCTCCTGCTTCTGGATCTGCACTGGTGAGGCTCACGTCCAAACAGATCCAAGGGCCGGGAGGTCCACATCGCGAAGCTCTGAGGGGTGCGGTTCCAGCCACTAAGCTCCTTCCAAGCAGGAAGATTCATCTCAGAGGGGACGAGATGAGGGCTTCCACTCCCGGTGTCCCTAGTCCCCAGCCCGCACCTACCACAGCACTTCTGGTCACTAGCACCTGTCACGCGCCATTATTTCCGGGTTCTTCATGCCCTGCATGAATTCCGGATATGAGTCCGCCGGTGACGGTGGTTCACGCCTGCGCAGATGAGGCGCTTGGTTCGTCAGAATGATGCAGGCCGGCATTGACCAATAGAAATGGGCCTCGTCACCCGAGAGGCTATAAAAGGCAGGCTCGCATCCGGCTC
>NW_022900924.1:21996588-21996913 GCF_012274545.1 Fukomys damarensis
GTTTGCGTGTGGCCCCCATTTCTTTGGCTTGTGGCTAATGTGACTCTCTCACAGACTATGGAACTGAATTGTGCCAATGATACTTGTTGGTACGCATCCTGCTGGGACGCTACCAAATTTCCTCATGCTGTGGTTGTTTGAATGCCTTGATTCACTCCTGTGCCAACGGAAGTGACGAATCCCTTGAGTATTGTAAGATCTAAGAGAGATTTTGAGATTACGGCAGCAATAGTATCAGCGATAACTATTGCAGCCGCTGGTGCGACCGCAGCCGCCGTCTCCTTTTCCACGTCAGTACAAACCGCAACTGCTTTGAATAATTTGT
>NW_022900924.1:22007118-22036246 GCF_012274545.1 Fukomys damarensis
AGAGCCTAGAGCCTCCAATAAAGCGTGCTTCAGAAGAATCCTGAGTGTTGCGTGCTCCTTGCTGGCGAGGTGCGCGTGACAAGCACCGTCCTGCTCCTGTCCGCCCTCGTACATCCAGATGACAATGGGGCTCCGGCTTCCGGGAAACCCCTCTGGAGAGAGCAGGAGGTACTGATACGGCCAGATTCCCAGGAGCGCCCACAGCGTCCTGAGGAAGATGCCGGCCCAGCCTCTGAAGCCCATCTTTCTGCAGTCATGGAGAGACAGCAGTAACACGAACTGTTCAGCAGTGAGGAGACTTCTGAAAATGTTAACAAATACATCTGGAGATCTGTTTCCTTCTGCACATTTTGTTAAGTGGGTGACACACGCACAGTGAAAACTCAGCCCACAGGGCTCGCTCTCAGCACAAAGTGACCTCGGGCTCCCTGCTCCGCCCCCGGGAGTTGCAGGCCATCCTGTGCCCTCCCCAGGACTCTGCTCACCACTGTCCCCATGCTGTGTTTTCCCCACACAGAGCTCCCAGGGTCCCTGCCATGCCCCTTCCTGTGCTGCACAACACCCTTGGCCGGGCACGCGGAGTCTGGTCATAGCCGTACACGACAGGGCCACAGCCCTCCCAGATCGTCCCCAGCGAGCACCCACGGCAGCCCTGGGGCTCAGACTCCGTTGTGAAGGAGCTGAGTCCTGAGCACAGCAGCTCTGGCCCGACTTCCTCCTTAAGCACAAGCCTGTCGGTGCGCAAGGGCACAGATCTGCAGCACTCAGCCAGATGGGAGTGTGTGCACATGTGTGAGCAGCACGGCCAGGTCCCATGCACACGGAACACGCATGTCTTTGTGCACTCACACCTATAACCCATTACAGACATGGCTGCATGTGTGCGCGCGTGTGTGAACTTTCTTCTGCCATCTGGACCCATGGTAGAAACCTGGTCAGCACCCAGCTGGGCTGGCAGACCCTTCCTGTGCGTGTCCGAGCACCAGCCTTTCAGGGAGCAGCTGGCTGTCCCACAAAGGGAGGGAAAATAAGCACCAGCGACACACATGTGTGTTTAGACCCGCTATCGTGCTCGGGCCCCCAAAGCCTGCAGCTGGGAAACAGCTTGCATGGTAACAGGTGGGCCCACCCTCTCCCTCCCCGGGATAAATCTGATTAATTTTTAATCAGGAACTCAACAGCAAAAAGAAAAATTAGAATGTTCAATAGTTCAAATCCCTCTACGTTTCATGAAGAACACTTACTGCTACTACTTATAATCCATGACCGGAGACGGCACACACACAAAAAGGCAAAAAAAATTACAGGAGAAAATTAAAGTGTACTGGATCAGACCCTTTCCCCTTAATTTAGCCTCTTCTGGGAAAGAACAAAACTGTCCTTCCATCCATCCACCCATCCATCATCCGTGCGTCCATCCATCGTCTGGTTGTCCTTCTGCCCGTCTGCCCATCTGTCCGTCTGTCCTACACTGGAAACCCTTCTGAGTCGGCACCTTAGACACCAGAGGCGCCCTGGCAGCCGTCAGTGGGCCAGCCCGTATCTGTGAGAGCATCGAGTTCTCCCGTGCTCACCACACTGCACAGATATCAAGGGAGGAACTCGAACACAGATGTCCTCCTTTTCCTCTCAGCTGCTCTGAGTGAACCTTCGAGAAAAAGAGCTTCTCAAAGCGCGGCTGCAGGAGGACGGGCACACACCAGCTCTGCCAATGACCCAGATTCTCAAGCTCCAGTGGTGAGCAGGGCACAGAGGGGATTCAAATCAAATCATCCCGAATTGGTTTCAAATGCTCCTTGGTAATGAAGCAAGGAAAAGAGTAACAGCCATCAACCGAGATTCATTGCCTCTATATTTATTAAATAATGGAAACTCAAAGTGCCTTCCCAACACCGAGCCAGGAAGTTTAGAGCTGCATTCTTGAAGTAATGTGTTACACACATGGACCCACCCTCCCGTCACTCCTCAAATTTTCGGTAATATAAAGAACAAATATAAACCCAAAAGCAGCAAAAATATGTGACTAGACTAGGAATTCTCCAGAGCCCCAAATAAGCTTCTGGGAAAGTGGAATAAATCTACAAAGGCAGAGTTTTAAGCCTCTCTGCCCAGCTGTGAGACAACCCTCTCCAATTTACTGGATATCAGAGTCAGGCCCCATTTTAATCTGCCCCAGAGTGAGTCACAGTTCCCTGCAGCTCCACACGGACTTCACTGCCCTCTCGGAAAGCGCCGCGCAAAAACCCCATCTGCACTGCCAGTGTGGAACAGCCCGGATCACGAGAGCTGTGCACACTCCTTCCTAATATTTGCAAAGTGGCCACACTATGGGTGGCACCCAGACTGCAGCTTTCCCAAAAACACAAGTGGGAGTGAGGCTGTGTGAGCAGAATTCAGACCAAATCTTCCCGCACAGGGCCCTGGCAGGTTTGGTGTGGTGCTGTGCTTGAAAGCAGGTCCCAGGTGCGTAATGGCCCACTGCTCCCAGACGGCGCCGTCTGCCTCACCTGCTGCCACAACGCACCACAGCCGCACCCCAGGGCTACCATGGCAGAAAGCAGATCGGAGCCCCAGGCCAGACTCACCTGCCGGCAGGGGCAGCAGACTTCTTGTGACACAGGATGACGGCGGGGGCATACTTCCCGGCGTGCTCTGTGCTCTCCTTGACGTCCCAGACAGAGGGGCTGCTGGGCCTCACCCCAATGATGCTCACGCCTTTCTTCACCTTGGCCCTGTGGGGACAGGAAGTTCACGTCTGAGACAGTGCTGGGGGACCGGCTCGCTGCTGATCCTGGGAACTCGGGGACCCCACGGCACATGGCCGTTTTGCAGGTGGAAGCTCATACACGGTGGGATCCAAGAGCAGATGTCCTCTCCCCATCTATCCCCACCTTTAAATCGGGAGCAGTGCAGGGGCCTGGCCTTGAGCGAACAGTAGTTACCTAAGGAGATGAGTGACCTCGTCCTAGTCTATGCTGCTAATTAAGACAAAACAGAGGTCGCCCTGCAAGGCCCTGGGCTGAGAAATCAAACAGGGGAAGCACAGGAGCTGAATGTGCAAAAGCAAATCGTCTACTACAGATGCACCTCTGGGAGAGGCTCTTGTGTGCATCCACATGGACAAGGCCACAGGTGCCAGCCTGCGCCTCTAACTTCTCAGCAGCATGATCAGAGGAGACAAGCAAGGCTGCCCAGGTAGCAGGGCCAGCAGGGCAAAGGGGGTATCCTCACGTGGGCCTGGAGAGGGGCAGCCTGCCGGCTGGGAACACCAATCCGCACACTCTTATACCTCACTCCACAGCGCAGAGCTGCTCAGCCAGCTGCAGTCTGAACACCCCAAGTCCCTGTGTGGGGAAGGTGAGGGCACCACGGGGCGGGTGTGTGTGGACTCTGCCTGCTAGAGGCGGGGCACGGTGGCCAGGGGTGTGGCGGGGATGTGCCCTGAGGTGCAATCTCACCAGCACCAGCTCCTCCCTCACCTCTCAGCTTCCTGGCCACCAGGGGGTGAGCACCATGTCCTCTCTGCTTGCACCTGTCCCTCCCTTGAGTTCTCATCCCTGAGATAGGACTGCTGTCCTAAGCCAGGCTGCCGGCGAGCCTGGCCAGGCTGGCATCGGGACCTGGGGTTCCAGAGTATTCCCACTGTGCCCTAACTGTGAGGGAGGGACCCACTGTGCCCACAGCAGCACCTGCAGAGCAGAGGGTGCCCTAGGGGTCCACAGTGGGAGCCTGGGCCCCCGGCATGTGCCACAGGGCTCCCAGGGGCAAGGACTCTGGAGTGGCACTGAGCCAGGCTCTGGGGTCCTCCCGGAATTCATCCCAGCAGAGCGTGCAGCTCGATGCTTCCCTGGGACCCAACACATACAGTGATATAAGCAGTCTACACTGGCAGAAGAGACCACTTTCATTAGCAGTGTTAGAAAGTGATCATCACACACAGCATCATTTCATAGGGGACAGGTCTGCGTGAGCAGAGGCTGTACACGGGAATATTCGGAATGCAGAAGTTTCCACACTGGGAATTTGGGGCATGGTCAGAGGGCCCTGGCCTCTGGATGCTTGGGGAAATGTTCAGAAAAACAAGCTATGGCCACTGCTTTGTGGAAAGTCAAGGAGGGGTAGGCAACTGAGATATGGGGCAAAAAACCGTTCCCTTGCCATCGACAGACTCTTACGCTGAGACGGATCCTAAAGAAGTCCCACTCACAATGCCCCAGGACGGCGTCGAATCAAATCTGCCTTGGATAAGCGGTCAACCACCCCCAGGCTTCTTCTTACTACACAGAAAATGGCAGTGCCCAGGCCCCTTTCGACACACAAGGGCCTTATATTTTTCTCACATTTCCTGCCTAAATGGGTTGTTCAGATTTGGTAATGCTTTCCAGGGAATGGTTTTCCAGGAGCTAAGATAGGACACAGTTGCTTCTTTAATGCAAGCCATTAAACGCTTGTTGCTAATAATTCTATTGTGGCTACATGAAGCTATCATTTATAGCATTATTTCTCCTCCTTTTCTTTAAAATTTTACATTTTTATTAGTCCACACTGGCAGTGCACTCTCCACGGGGAGCTTGTGTGGGTACACGACACAGCTCCTGCCTGCCTGCCTCTTTACCTTTCACCCCATGGCTCCCTAAGAGGAAACCTTCTGAGCTGGCACTGCACTCACACAAAGCAGCACCTTGCCAGGCCAGTGTGTGGTGTCCAGAGAAGGGTGGTGCAGGAGAAGGCAGGCCTCGCCCACACTCAGGCCGGACAGGGTCGCTAACCCCACTGAAGGGCACATCATTCTGAGGCGCTCCTCCCAGAGCCCAAGCGGCATTGCAGATGCGAGGCCAGCGCTCAGAACTTGTGTGGATCGGCTCCCTGGGTCTGAACCAAATGCTAATTTCTCCCTTGTTTATGACAACTGAGTTACTTCCAGTCAT
Source organism: Fukomys damarensis (assembly GCF_012274545.1). NCBI lineage: Eukaryota > Metazoa > Chordata > Mammalia > Rodentia > Bathyergidae > Fukomys > Fukomys damarensis. Next base: position 22,012,047 of record NW_022900924.1, read on the forward strand.
TAATGGAAGTTTTATAACCTACTTTTGTAGTTCCATAAATACAGGTTACACTGACAGCCTCATTATGCGGAGATAAACAGAGCACTTGATTTCCGCAGATCTGCGCTGAGGATCTGTATTTAATAACACATCTGCCTCAGTGATGGGAGGAGAAGCTTCTTTTCCCAGTGAGTGTGCGTGGGGTGGACTGGCCCACCGAGACCTGCTCAGCCAAGGGTGTCCTGTGTCTGCAGGCTGACAGAGCTGTGGCTGCACTGAGATGTGTGCATGTGCATCACACACGTGTGCATTTGATGTACACACCACGTGTACAAAGTGCACACGCAGCATCAGGAACACAACCACGCATGGGGTTAGCTGGTAACCCACCCCGCACCTGCCCCTGGGGTGCCAGCACCCAAACTGGCCCCACTGTCCTGGCCCCTAGGGACCGCAGAGCTGCAGTCCAGGGCTTCTCTCCTCCACGCGGCCGGGAGACCGGCGCCGGAACCCAGGGCCTCTGGGATTCAATCTTGGGCAAGGAGGCTCGGCAAAGGGAAAGGGCGAACAAGGCCAGGCTGCAGCCTGCTCACCTCGTGCCCCGTGGGCCTCTGGAATTATCAGCCCACGCAGCGCCCCCACCCTCCCGCCAGCCCCTTCTCTAACAAGGCGGAGGTGCAGCCATCCTACGAGGAGGCTCAGCTGCTGTGACCCGGACTGACACCGAGGTCCCCCCTGGGCAGGAGGAACTGCTCCATTCCACAGCTGCTCAGGGATCCAGGCCAAGGCGGCCCTGCCTTTTGCAGCCGTGGCTTCGCTGCCAAACAGTTGCCAGGGCCACCAGGGGGAAAAAAACATGGAACACAGAGGGAGGGGGGTCCCACGTCCAGGTGAGAGGAGCCCAGGGAGAGGTGGGCAGCAAGGCCTGGAGGCTCCTGACCCAGGGAAGGTGTGGCCTGAGAAGGGCGTGGGCTCAGGGGGCGTGGCCGAGAGGGTGAATGAGGGTGGGGTCTTGGAGGATGGGGCCTGGAGGGTGAGGCTCCAGGGATGGCATGAACTGTGGCTGTGACTCCAGAGGCTTCCGGCCTGGAAGCATGAGAGGCTAGCCAGTGGGTGTGACCTGGGTGTGGCCGAGGGTGTGGTCGGGGCGTGGCCTCCCAAGCCCCGCCCCCAGCTCAGAGGGAGCTCTAGCCGCAGGCGGCAGCACCACCACCACCCTGATCAGAACCCAAGCCCGAAGGCGGGAGACTCACACTGGGGTTCCCCTCAGCGCCCGGACCCTCCTATCCCAGACAGGCTTCCGCAGCCTGTGCGCCTGATGCCGTCCTCGCCATAGTCCCGCAGGCCAGAAGCCTTCACCGTCCTGTGCTCCTCCCTGTCCAGGCAAATAGTCCCTAATCAGTCCTGACTCCCATAGGTCAAATGTTCTGAATGAGTGAGTCAGTCGATCAGTCAATCAATGATCTCACACAGAGGTAAGAGGGACAAAGCAAAGTCACTCAAAGTTCCATCACTTCAAACCTGATCTAGCAGTGCTTCGGTCAGCATTCTCCTGTGTGCTTTCTTCATGCCCATGTTATAATTTTAGGTAGATTGGTTTGTATCCAGGACGGCCACAGAACTTGTGCATTGATGCTCATATAGTGTGATATAGATGGGCCTCCTGGACTTGGACAGTGCACAGCCTGGACAACTGTATGTGGTAGCTCTGACTGTATAAAGCAGGCTGCTATGATCAGCGATCATCTTGGTTCTCTTCTCTATCAAGTTCAAAGACAAAACACCTCAAGTGGACAGAGAGGTGGCCACCTTCTTAGGCGAGAGTCCAACAAGGGAACCGCACAGCCACACAGAGCGCTGTCCATGGGAGGGCAACCTGCTGAGCCAAGTCCCGGTACCTCTGGCCCCCAGGCCTAGGTGAATCTGCCCTTCGCACTTACTCTGTGGAGAGTTCTGACACTGAGCCTGCGCAGGCAGCAGCCCAGACTGCCAAGCCAGGGCCCGGGCCCCACCATCCCTTCCCACCACTGGGTCCCCATGCCAGGGCCATCACAGACTTTCTGTGGGCGCCAGGTCCTCCTGCGGCTTCCACTCTTATCCAGCGTCTCAGCCCCTGGACGCCTGGCCACCCGACTGGGTTCGGGCCTTGTCACCTCCACCTGGCCCTGGCTTCTTGGAAACAACTAAGGAGAACAAGTCCCACCGGCTCTGCAGGGCAGGGGGTCAGACCACAGCTGGGAGGGCTGAGCTGCACAGTCTGCCACCTTGGTAACCCTGGTGAGAGGAGGACGAGACTCTCAGGGAAGAGGCTCAGGCAGCCTTTGCCTGTCGGGGCCCAGCCCCAGACCACTTGGGGTCCCCAGGACGCCACCGTGCACAGCGCCGGAGGGGGCACCCTCAGGTTTGCAGTGAGAACCGACCCCACCGTGGGGACCAGCACAGCCTGAATCTCTGGCCCCGGCCTAGCGGAACGGCCTCCCCCGCCCTCCGGGACCCCAGCCCTTCAGAGGAATTGCTTAGGCAGACCTTCCAACTAAGGGAAATGTCCTCACCCAAGCAGGGCCGTGGGGTCACACACACTGGCAGGGATACCTTCGGGGGTATTCATTTTTATTAGCTTTTGGTAGAAAACATAATATGGGAATGTTGTAAATAACTTAACGGGGATTGATAATGACATGGGGACACAGGAAAGGCTCCTCTGAGATGGGTTTCTGTCCCCCAAATTCTCCCTGGCACAGTGAGCACTTTATGCCACCGCGAGATATGTAAACAGATACACATGCCACACAGTTCCCACCGTGCTGCTCTGTGCTACATCTGCAGAGTGTAACCCGAAATAGGAAGATTAAACAGCAAAGTAAAGGGGACGATAGGAAGGGGGGGAGACCTTTCGCAAACGGGCAAGGGATCAAGGAGGAGGGAGGAGGGAGAAGAGGGGACAGGAGAAGAGCTAAGATGTGTGCTGCACTCGCTCCCCATGGACATGGTTGTCATGCTCCACAAACACTCATGGAGCTCACAGAAGCCGTGTCAGACATGTGTGGACCAGAGGACTGCTACAGCCGCACAGCTACCCACGGTGGCCAAGAGCTGAACAGAGCCCACTTACTGCGCCTACCTGATGGACAAAGAGTTTTCCAATCCCCAGAACAAATGCCTTGGGGACTTTCTGCACATAGACAAGTCTTTGGTCACAAAGAAACTGTATCTATGTGGGGAACAAAAAGATCTGAGTGCGGTGGTGCACACCTGTAATTGCAGCACCCAGGAGGCTGAGGCGGGAGGATCTCCATAAGATCAAGACCAGGCTGGCACATAGTCAGTTAAAGACTGAATGACACAGCTTCACTGAGCTTTTCCGTGCCCTTTTGCCCTGCACATTTCCAACAAACAAACACAGTATTTCATTCAGTGTGGTGGTGCGTGATTTACTAGATTTACTAGATTTCTGTTCCCTCTCCCGTTTTGTGAAATGCTGTTCACTTCCTTTGCTCATTCCTCCATTTCTCCATCATTCCTGTTTCTGTTGTTTATTAGAAAACTGGTTTTAAGCAAATCAATCCCTTGGTCCTTCTAGAATTTATTTGGTATCAGGAGTGAAACAGGGCTCTATCTCTATCCTCTCTCCTTTGGCTTTCTTCAGACTATTTATGAAGTGATTTTCCACTGGGGCCATGGAGCTGCGAAACCACTGCTCATGCACACCGAGCCCCCTCCGTCTCCGCCTCCCCTGCCCAGAGCCGGATGTCTGGACGCTCTCGCTTGGAATGTGTTCACTCTCAGGTAGAGCTGCCTCCTCCCCTGCTCTCTCCCCTTCCAGGTGTCAGGTATGTCAGCGAGATCCTTTCCCGTTGGCACATTTTCAAAGGCAGACTTTTGGTTGAACAAATAAAAAGAAGCCCGAGAAAATGAAGCGAGGCACAGAAGCACTGCAGCCAGGGCCAGCGGCCCCGAGTGCGGGATGCCCGCTGCGCACACTGCTTCCTCTCTGCCACGTGCCGGATCATGGGCACCTGGACAGCTCCCGCTGGGCACGAGGCCGGGCTTCCCTACACCCACGACAAGGACCTGGACATGGTTCCTCCTCACTTGCTCTGGGCCCAGGGCTGGGTCTGATCACACGATGTGGGAGGAGCTCAGGAGTTTCCTGGGAGCTCCACGAGAAGTCACTTCTCCCACTCCTGCCTCCCCAGCCAAGCTGAGCCCGGGAGGGACGGAGGTGGCCGCCTCACCATCTCTCCCCAGCAGGCCAGGCGAGGAGGGCGCCCAGGGAAGCCAGGCGTAGATACTGCCTCAGGCACAGCTGCTCCTGGAGGGCTGCTCGTGGAGGCTGGGGTCCCTCCGCAGGATGCCTCTGCCTCCTTCCTCTGCTCCCCACCACGCTCCTCCTCCCAAAATCAGGCCCGGCCCTTGGACTTCCTGAAATCAGTGTGTGTCGGCTCCAGACAGCAAAAGACAGACGGGGACAAGTACGCAGCGTGAGACCGTCCATTCTCCAAGCTGCTGAGCACTGGCAGATCTGCTGCCTCGCTCTTGGTGCTGCCTGGCCCACTTCTGATGCTGCCCCTGCTCGTCCCCATGCTGCCGCCTACCCGTGCCCGAGTCTGGCCGTCTTCTGTCCCGAGAGCAGAAAACATCCATACAGACATGAAGAGCAAACATGGCTCTTCCCATCTGCAGCACTGGGCCTCCCAGAGCAGCGGGAACAGCAGAGCCTGTTCTGTCCGGGTGACAGCAGGGACGCAGCCCGCACAGCCACTCACCATGCAGAAGGGCCGGTGCCCTGGGCCGGGCTGTGCGGGTCAGAACACCCCGAGGTACCATGCAGGGGGCTCGGTTGAGGCAGGGGCAACACGGGACCCCAAAGCCCAGGCAGGACCCGCACGCCGGGGCTCACCGCCCACTCCAGAGGTGCAGGCCTAGTGCTCGCTGCTCATGGAGTGCTGGACACGTCTTCTCCTACAAGGCTAAAGTAACAAGAGCCTAATGAAATCCCAAAGCCCAGCGGCTAAACGAAAGGCCGTTAGTGTACGCACTCAGTTAGATAAGTACACGTCAACCTAGTACCACTGCTTTTAATGAGAGAAGTTATGATGATTTCCACTCCCCGGGGGCCGCTAGCCACAAAAAGCTAGAGCCAGGCCCACCTCATGCAGCCCACAGAGGGTCACACTGGCCCTAGGGCACAGCACCAAGGGAGTGCAGGGCTTCCGGAGTCGGCTCTGCGAGCACACCATGCGGATCTGCACTTCCCTGGGGCACGCGGGAGCCCTCAGATGTGCGAATCTGTGTGCAGCTGGAGGTAAGACAAAGTCTCCTGGGCTTCCTAGCGCTGCTGCACAAACATTGGTCCAATTCATTTGTTCTGGGGCTGCGGAGCACAACCAGCAACAGGCCGCACACCTACACCACGGAGTGCATCAGTGCCCGTCCTTCTCTGCCCGTCCCTCAGCCATCGCCCTGCCTTGCTGGGCCGCCCAGCTGTCCAGCTCACCCGAGCCCAGTGCACCTGGCCACCTTCCAGGGACACCTGTGGACACGCACCGGGCCCTTAGCAGCCACACTCTGGGGCCACACTCGAGGACGCTGCTGGCTCTTGGTCCCCAGCTGGCTGCCCTACACTGGAAAACACTAAAGTAATGATTTCACTGCCGTCACCAGCCATGGCAATGACCCAGAATAATGCTCAGTGCTGGCAGGTGTAAAGGACAGAGGAATCTGGGGCAGTGGAGTCAGAAGGTGGGTGTAGGAACCGGGACAGCGTGCTGGGACAACATCTCCACTGCTGATCCAAGTCCCTCTCCTGGCCACCTGTCGCCCAGTGCAGGTGCTGTCTCAGTCCGCACTTCCTTGGAGTAGGAGGAGGAGGAGGAGGAGGCGGCTGTGTGCCTGGGTCACTTGGTGCCCTGGGAATGGATGTCTTAGGAGGTTCAGCCCGGACAGGTTCTGTGACAGCCATGTCTGCTGGTACCTGCTGGGCCAGGCGAGATTGGTGCCAGTGCCAGTGCCAGCCTTCAGAGGGCTCCAGCTGCCATGGTCTTGTGCTCATCCCGAGGGCCTGACCACCGAGGACAGGATTAGCCACACATCCGCCCTTCCCGGGTCTGACCGTGGCATCTGTGCCCAGGGAGGGTGGCTGGAGTTCACAGTGTGGTTCTGTTCCTCGTCAGAGAAAGTGGACGGTAGGGTACTGACCAGAAGTGGGTGGTCACATCACTCCTGTCCTTGTCCCATCACAGCCAGCCCTGATCAGAAGTCACATCCACCCCAGGAAGCCATCAAGTGGCAGCTCATGGAAGGAATTTGTCCTACCATGCTTTTTTCTGATGTCATTATTTCATTTTGACAATTTGAGCCCATACTAAAAAATCAAGACATTTTCTTTTGAAACTTATTACAGAATTTTGGCTTGTCTTGAAACACAGTACAATAATAGCGGAGTGACAGACCTTCCCAGCATCAGTCGGGGCTGGCCACCATGTTACGGAACACGTGTGCTCCTCCTTTGCACCGGCCCCACCATCCTCTCGTGACCTGAGAACAACAGGGTGTTCCCTTCAGGATTCTGGTCTGATTCTGTCCCGGTTACCGCCAGCCTGTGCCCTGAGGACAAATGACTTCCAGACCCTGTGTTTGTCCGGGAAAGTAATAAAGGGGCCAGTGTTGTCACAATGCCAACACCCCTGTGTTTTACAGTCCAATACTCATGCCCTGGCACGAAAACAAAGGGAATGCTGGCTACACACAGTGATTTTCTAGTCGAAGAACACGCAGTGGGGATGCAACAACAGCGTCACACAGGCAAAAATAAAATCTAAGTCCTCTCCTGATGGGAAGTCCTGCACAGACTGGGATGGTCCTCTCTGCCTCTAAATGCACATTAAGCATGGTGTGACCATGCTTCAGCTCCCAAGCAGGAATGTAATTCTTAGGCACTGCAAACGTGTAGCAATAAATTTTTTTAGATCATGCTGTAGAAATGAAAGTTAACATTCACCTGAAATGTTTAGATAAAGCAAATTTATAGAGAGGGAAAGTGGACTAGTGTTTGCCTAGGGCTGAGGATGGGGGTCAGGAGTAAGTATTCATGGGTCCAAAGATAATGAAAATATTCTAGACTTAATTGTAATGATGACTGCACAACCATAAATGCACTGAAATCATTACCTTGTGCAGGTGCAATGGCTGGGTTGTATGGCACCTAAACTATACCTTAATAAAGTTGTTTAAAAGAAAAGACTAGGAGAGAGTATGTCTGCAGAGGCCAGAGTGGGTGGATGAAGGGTGTCCAGGAAGCACTGCATTGCATGTGTCCCTGAGGTCTGCAAAATACCTCACCCAACCATTTAAACTTCAGCAGGTCGGGGACAGAGAGGTCGAGTCGTCCCCAAAGCCACCTGTGTGTGGGAGGTGACCGGACCTGGGTGCTGTGCTCTGCACACACCTGACTGTGCTGTTAGGAAGCTGGGCAGGGCTGGTCACTGGGCATGGCCTGGGAGGGGGGGTTCCTGTCCCTGCCTCCTCCTTTCTCACTGCAGGGAGCTGAGGTGAGCAGGGGCCAGCAACTGTCCTCAAGCAGGCTCTTCCACCATGGGGGTCCTGCCTCGGAGCCACCTGACTGTGGACTGAACCCACAGAAACTATGAGTCAATAGCCCTCTCCCCCTTAAGCTGTAGGTGTAGGTTACTTCATCCCAGCAACTAGAAAGTGATTCATACAACATTTACCCATCCTTTTCTATACTCTATCATCTAACCATACCTATTATCTATCATCTCTTGACCTACCGCCTGTATCTGTCTATTCTCTACAATCTCTCCACGTATCTCTCTGCAATCTGTCACCTATCTATAGCTGTAGCTATTCTCTATCATTTACCTGCCACTGGCCTCTCTGTGTATCTACGTGCGTATGTATGTATCCATCTACCTATCCTATAACTATTGCCTACTTATCAATCATCCCTCAATAGTAACTATTCTCCAAGCATAAGATGTCACCTCTCGGTCCTGACATCCAGGTCACCCACAGTCTGTCTCAGATGACAGCATCACGCCACCCCGAGTCTGAGAGCTGCCATACAGGCAAGTTCACTGTGCCACCTGGACCCACTGCTGCAGTGACAGCAGCCTCAGGGCCGCCGTCCAGTCTCCTGGGACCCCTGGAGAGTGTCCCATGGTGTCCAGCTCCATTGGGGTCACTGCTGTGTCCTCAAGGCCTCCCCAGTGACCACTGTCACCCCTGTTGTCCTCACTTCTCCAACTCCACTGTCTCCACAGCCTGCACTCTGGCCACTGAATGGCTTCGGGCCACCAGGGCCCCCTCTGTGGCACTGGCTGCTAGGCTTTGTGTCCTCTGCCCTCCACGTGGTCTCTACCCCACCCCAGATGCCTGACTGGGAGGACACCGTTAGGAGGCACTGTCACATGGGAACTACTCCCCGTGGCCTCCAGGGCCTGGTGTCGACTCCCGAGCTGATGGGTGGGGTCAGCGGCCAAGGTGTCCTGGCCCTAGACTGACATCACAGAGTGCAGGCCTGGGAGGAAATGCTCGTGGGCAGCTCTCCAAGCTCAGGGACATGGAGGCTCTTCTTCTACCCCCAAATGTATCTGAGAGAATCCCTGTCTTCCCTGCGGTCCTCTCCATCTCCGACTCACCGGACCATGCTTGCTTCTGCTCATGGACAGTCTTGACTCTCCACGAGCATTTTCCATACAGGATGTCAGCCGTCACTGTCTCCTCCACCCACAGATCTGAACATGGACCGGAAGACACCCCAGCTTCCTCTCGAGTTGCTCTGGGCCCGATCACACTTTCCCCAGCTGTTGGGCGGGGTCTCCCCCAGTGCAGGGTGCAAGCTGCGGGGCATGGTGGGAGCCCTGTCCCTTTCACGCCTGCTTCCGTGGTGTCCCTTCACAGCCCCAGCTCGGCACAGCCATGCATGCTGTGCTCCTAGCCTAGCTTGGAGCCATGGGCAAGGACGTCCTTCCTGCCCTGGCTCTCCATGTGGAGTTAGACTCGTGTCTCCCAGTAAACTGGACCAAAAGATGCCCGACCCAGGAAGGCTACTGCTGCGGAAGCTGAGGTGGGTTGTCCTGGGGCAGGGGAGCAGGTGCTGGCACTCAAGCTTAGAGGTGGCACAGACGGAACCATGCGGCCCCAGGGGTGTCCCCAGAGGGCCCTCTGCAGAACCTAAGGCTCCCAAAGCCTGGCTCACCCTGCTCACCATCTCTCACCTAACATCGAGACCACTGTGGGGTCTGGTATCTCAGCACACTTTTTGAAGAGCAGAAACCAGGTCCCCCATTCCCACCAGCTTCCCAAGAGGATGCGGCCCAGGTGCCTGGGCCCCACTTCCCCCACTTTCTGAGCATCACGGATCCTGCTGGACCAGAGCCTCCGGTCCCCAAGGCCGTGTCTCCGAGGCCTCACAGCCCTGCCCCTGTGCTGCTTGTCCTGTCTCTCAAGGCACCTCTGTCACATGAGTCACTCTCTCCTCCAGCCCCAGGGTCCCCAAACCCTAGCCCTCCAAACATCAGTCTCCCTGCAATCTCTCCGCCTCTTTCCCCACACACCCTGCCAACTCTTGGGCTGACAGCAAAAACAATGAGAGTAGCAGGCGCTGCCGCACATGGCTAATCCCACTGCAGAGCCTTCTCTTCCCGACTGGAGAGCAGCTGATGACACAGAATTCAGACGCGTCTTTAATTAGTGCGAACCACCAGCCCGGTGGCAGTCACATCATGTGGAGCTGACTGTGTGTTGCAGGGCACGGGGACAGACTGAGCCAGCAACAGGACCACCTGGATCTGAGGACGCCCTCAGGCAGAGGCGGCTATCTTGGGGGCTGTGAGGGGACAGGGCTACAGGTGGACCCAGGTGAGTGTGGACCCACAGCATCTCCTGGGCATGACCCAGGCAAGTGTCTCCGGGAGCCGCGCTCCAGTCCACAAGTGCGGGTGTGGAAAAGGCACGCGGCAGTCAGCAGAGGACACAGGCTGTTTTGGACACCTGGAAATTCATTTTGCAGTTTGCATCGCATCTATTTCAGTGAATTTTCAGAGAAAGATGTGTGCACACAGTGAGCAGTGCCTGGATCTTTTACAGTTCTGGAAGTGACTCTGCGGCTTCACTGTGAGTCCCCAGAACCTGGATACGACAACAAACAGTGTGGAAAAATGAAGGAAAGCACTGCTTTGGACACACACTGAGACCAACAGGTTCGGATGATGCAGCTCCGACGCCTCAGTCTTCTCTGCAGGTGACACGGAGGACACACAGATAACACAGGAAAGATGGCGTCAGTGTCAACCCCGGACACCTAAATTGTAGGTGACTGGGCACAGAGGGTTTCTCCAGTTTCTTGCATTTTTTCCACTAAGACACCAATTTTCTGTCATAAATATGCAGACATCTATTTTGCCTTGGCTGCTCTGGACTCGAGTCCTGAGAGCACAGCGGGAGGAGGGGCCCAGCCCAGAAGATCGGCTCCCTCTTCTCCGCCATCCTGCGCCAGACTGGAGAGAAGGGACTACTTCTGCCTCTGCCACCACTCCCGGCACCCAGAGAGGACACGGGTTGGAGAGAGGACCCCAAGATCTTGCCAAAGTCTGAGATCAGCCTGAGCCTTGATACACCCCGCCTGTACCGAGCGGGCATCTGTGGTTTCCTCTGGCCCTGAGAGAAGCTCTTTCTGCACAGGTGTTTGAGTGAGCGGCACAGACTCGCTTTCATGGTGGCATTAGTGTGCAGAAAGCACCTCCAGTCCTGCTCTGCAGCATGCTGCCTGACTTCCTCTCAAAGCCCTGAATGGGAATAATTTTGCATTGTCCCCAGGCCTCTTTGGTACCCTATGGTCCCAAAACCCGGTCACCTTGCCGGCATGCACCCTGGAAATCTCACTCCAATGCACTGGCCCCTGGTCATGTGGACCCACTTCAATTAAAATGAGTTAAAATAAAGTGAAATAAATTCAGCTCTCAGTTGCATAGCAACAGTTCGGGAACTGGCAGGCCCGCATGGACATGGGCCACTGTGACGGACAGTTACAGACCATTTCTATCATCATGGAAAATTCTGTTGGAACAAAGCTCTGGAATAGTTTTGACAAAATTCTGTATCTCCAGGCACATTTTGAAGCTGACATTTAAAATTTTCCACACTAAGCTGCAAAGGTTGGAATTTTCAGTATATTGTAACTATTGACATTTTGAAATTAAACTGTTATATCCTACTTTTAAAAGTATTCATTGGTATCTAAATACCATAGAGACTTAATAGCCACCATTATTCACTTTGGAAAAAAAAAATCTCACAATCACACAATGTCTTCTTCACCGGAGTTAAGTTCTACACTGGTCCTCTTTTCCCCTTTTGGATCCTGTGCCTGTTTTGCTTCTTTCAGAGAATTTTCACAGTGTTCTATTTTTATGTTTGAAGGTCAGTTATTGACCACTCTGGTATTCCCTGCAACAGAATAATGCACGCAAATTCAGGTTCATTTTTTCCTTGTGCCTAAAAGTGTCCAAATGCTTCCTCGCAGAAACAAACACTAACTTGCTCATCAAGGCGCGGGCTGGGTTTATGAGTCCAAGCTTCCAGGTGCTAAATGCACAGGTTCTGGGGCCTCTGCACAGTATGCTAGGGAAGCTCGACAACTGACCGTTGTGTCCACTTGGATAAAAAATGCCCAGCAGGTCGGTGTAGCACAGCCTCGTGGGTGTGGATGACGGACTGAGGAGGGGAGCACCAACCAATAGGCTTGCAGCCTGGATAGAATAAATGGGGGAAGAAGGAAGCTCCCCGGTCTTCACCAGCACCTGTGGATGTCTGTCTCTAGGCTGCCAGTGCAGACTCTTCAGCCCCAGGACAGACCTCCTGCTTTCCACACAGACTTGTAGGAGGCTCTAGCTTTTGACCATGACCAGATCCCCAGCTCTCTGGCTCACAGTCAGCCTTTCTGCGTCTCCCACTTGGACTCTGCAAGCGGCTGCTTTGTTAAATCTGCTCCTCCAGTGAACCCTCACTGGTACAGAGGGCTGTGTTTAATAATCTGACCACGACAATCAGTGCACAACGCTGTCTCTGTCAAATCCCCCTTGTTGTATCCAATCTGTCAAGTACATATTTTGAAATAAATAAAACTTTTACAATGAGATGTCACTATAATTTTCCATGCCCACTTAAGCAAAAATAAATATGCCATAAATTGTGAAGAATAATCATTCTACAAAAAACGGTGAAATATTATGAGAAATGCATAATTATGAGAACTGAATAATAACAGAAATGGGGTTGTGTGGTCTGCACAGTTTACTGCACTGTGTTCAAGTCATGAACAACCACAACTTTACTGACTTCAAATGACACAGATTTGTTTTTTGCTCACAGAGGTGCTCTGGGTGGAGATGGGGATACAGGCTGCGGACCCCAGGATGCTAATACCACTCACCCCGTGGTGCCCCAGTGTTTCCCAAACAAAGAAATACCTCAAAAAGATCTCATTCTGCTTTGGGAGAGTGTTCTTGGAAAAGACAGGCATCACACAGCCACAGTGTCACATGGCCACAGGATCCTTCATAGAGCCAGGGAAGTATCACGGTCCTACAGGTCTGATCTGGACCGAAAACACAGAGCAATGCCAAACATTCCCGCCAAAACATTGCTAGGAGGAATCAGAACCACTTGAGAAGCCAGAAGTCAGGTCAGGAAGCCACTGGCCACTGTGCTCATCTAGGCGGTGACGAGCTGCCTCTGTCTGGCCGCTTCAGCCATCTGAAGAGCCGCAGGGTACCAGGCTCTGCTCCTGACCAGCCGGGGAGGGCAGGGTGGGAGAGGCGGAGACAGGAGGGGCTTGGTACAGGGCTGAAAGCTCCCTGTTCCCACAGGGCAAGACCAGGTGGGTGTCCCCTCAATTCCTGAGCTTCCGTTGCGGGGACAGAGTCCTGGGAAATGCCCCACGAGTGCAGCTGTCATAGCACAGCCACTCCACGGTTTGAACTCCTCAGTGGACAGAAACAACCGTGATCCTTCATGGAAAGCAGTATATATGGATGTGACGGCTTGACCAGGCCTCCTTCTGTTTCACTGGGAGCAAAGAATCAGACATTTGTGGCTTGCAAGAGGACCTCTTCCCTGGCCTCGGGGAAAGCTGCTTTCTCGAAGACACCGGCTCTCAGCTTTGTCCTCCATAGGTCTGATGAACAGGCGGGATTGCCTTACAAGGATCCTGGATGCAAGAGCAAGGTCATTCTGTCTTCCACCCTCCTTCCTTGCTCCCTTTTTAAAATAAAATAGGTGCAGAGAAAATGTGAAGCTGAGTAGTTTAGCTATTTTCTAAGGAAGGCGAATTCGGGATAGAGAAGGCACAGAAAGGAACTAGGAGGACAAACCTGTGCCCCAGCTGGGTTTGCATAAGACAAAGCATATGCATGCTGGAACCTGAAGACCTCTGGGGTCTAAAATCCCTTCAGGGCCAAGAGGAGCCTAGAGGTCAGGCAGGTGAGCAATGTCTGCTTCCTTCCAGCTGGATGGAGCCCAGAGACACTGCCACGTTTCCCCGGCACGAGCAGACGGAAATATTCTGTATGCCTGTGGGTCTGGAAGGCGAGGCCTGAGCGCGGATGAAGATCCTGCTCTTCATGTCCTTCCTCTTCATCTAGTGTGGCTGGCATGGCTTAATGCAGAAGCTGCCCTCCCTAAATCAGAACTGTTTATTAGAAGTCCTTCTATGTTTATCAAAAGTCCACCTGTCCTCTGCTGGAAGCCACTTCTAAAAAACTCAGCTGGGCAGAATCTTTGAGGCTAAACTCACGTTAAAAAGCTTTAATTTCTCTTTAATACATTTTTGATGTGAGAAGAGCAAGCAAGCAAACCCTTCTCTCTGTGGTGTGGATCCAAGCTCCATCCAACGACACAGTTGAAAATGCACCGGCAGAATCAGGTGGCACACAGAGTCATGGGGCTGAGTCCAACTAAAGAGACAACCATCCTGTCCACGGCACGAAGTCAGTGAACTCAGTGGGGATGCATGGGCTGAGGACCATGCTGCGGATGTGTGGCTATGGATTCAGCCATTCCCTGCCGAGCGCTATGCAGCAGAACCCACGCTGGGCCTAAAGACGAAAAACGTCTGAGGACATCTTTGGTGTGGTGTCAGAGGTGCCCCAACAACCCGATTCTGCTCACCGAGTCGATCACCAAGTGAAGACGTTCAGGAAGACAGGATGCAAGTTACACTGTGAAAACTAATAACACCTGAAAAGGACACAGTAAGAGCCTCTCTGCACAGGTCCACGCTCATAGAGCACCCACAGGTTCCTGCCTCAGGGGACCAAGAGCAGCGTGCGCCTGGGCACCCTGCTGGACGAGTCCCCTGGGAGGAAGCGTGGAGTCCTGGGTGGTTTGCGTGTCACTTGCGAGTGGCCAGATACGTTCACTTCCTTCTCCTCAGCTGCAGAAACCCTGTGTGTGCCCAAGTCCCTGGCGCTGAGGGAACCAACTGCTCTCTGCCAGCAGGAATTACAGAATGGAAGCAGCAGCCACGGAGAGAGACCGGCATCCAGCAGAGGTTTCCTGATGCCAGACAGCGGTGAGTGTAATGACCACAAAGGTCTAAGAGGCCTCAAGAGAGTAAATGGGGCGTGCGGTTGGGGTTGGGAGCTCGGGGAAGGGGAAGGGGAGAGGACTCTGCCTGGGAGACTGGGGTCCTGGAGTTCACCTTCTGACCCTTACTCAGCACGCAGGTGCCGAGACTCACCCGCCCCAGCCTGGCACAGCCGGCCCTGCTGCCCTCCCCGACAGCGCCCTTGGCCCTCAGCCATGGACACAGGCTCAGAAGGCTTGGCATGGCAGGGGGGCCTGTGTCTCTGCGTCACAGCCATGGTTGCACTGATTGAACGAGGACCGGGAGTCCCTGAGACATGGCCAGAGCCGGAATAATTCATGGACAGCAGCTCAACATAGGCTATTTAAAGCTGCATAATCTACCCACAGACTCTTATTAAAGGCTGAGGTTTCCAACCCTAGGAGACAGAAACCAGTTATCACTATGCATCACCACGAAGGCAGATTAAAATTAAATCAATTTGTTTATCTCTGAGCTCTCTGTCCAATTAGCATTTCAGAAAAAAACGCATTCTGTCCCCATATTAGGACAACCCTCGTTCAAATAGAGATATTAAAAACATAAATCTCTGGAGATTTTCAGAAATAAATTTAATTACCAAAAGGGCAGAAGACCAGTTGGGACTGAGCATACGTTCAACTTGTTCCATGAGCTCCTCAGGCTCTGGGGACTCCACCCACAGGATGAAAGGGAGGGGGACATGGCCAAAAAATCACCAAAGCAGTCACAGGTTTCCAAATACAGAAGTGTCCCTTTATTTTTATGACTTCTGTACTTTAAAAGCCTTCTTAAGAGGTATTTTGCAGTGAAACATTGCAATCTTTTATGTAGTATGTATTTATTAATTCATACAGGATTCAGGATCACCAAGTGAAGGATTTTTCCAAAATTCCAGAGTGCATGTGCCTCTGAGTGCTGGTTACCCTTCAGACGAAATGTACACTGCACAGGGGCTCTCTGCTTCCCAAATCACGTGTGTGGACTCGGATGGATTTGTCAGTTTCTCGCCAGTGAATGTAACAGACGTGGTGGCCATCTGCTCCTGGGGGACAGAGAATGCAGCTGCTGACCAGTCTGCCAAGCACCAGGGTCACAGTCAACTAGCAGGCAGCCCGGCTGACTTTCGGGGGCCATTCTGGAACCTCAAGCTGGAGGAGAAACACCTCTGCCCTGGCTCTTCCTACCTCTTCTTTTGTGGACCACACATCGTGTCTCTGAACCTGGGCTTTCTGATATGAGAAATGGTAACCAACCACAAGGTTATCGCAAGGATCAGCCAAGACTGAGTGAGCAGGAACTCTTCCCTGCACACCTGCCAGCCCTCACACTGCTCACATACACAATTCTGAGAGCCCTTCTTCACACAAGTCCCCAGCTGCCATGTTACACGAGCTCGTGCACACTCAGTGCAAGGCCCCAGCCCACCATGCTCCTTGAACTCTTCCCACCCAACTCAAGTCCTCCAACTCCTGGGCACCCAGACGAGCCCAAGCTTGTTCTGAGATGCAGCTGATTAGAGTCCTCTTGGAAGTCTTCCCTGGTTTGTCTTTGCACTAGGATAAGCCCGTCCTGGGCCCCATGTGAGCCTTCGCTCCGTAGATGATTCCACCACCTGGCCCATCACTTGCACGCAGCCAATGTCATTTCTCACTCTGCCAGGCTCCTCTGTCATTAGAGATGATGTCACCAGCCCTTCTCGCCCCAGCAGCCCAGGCCCCACGCAGCCGGATGTAGCAGTGGCTGGACAGACATGTGTGGTGATCATGTTGACATTAGTGATTTGGAAGCTTTGGGTTTCTCCAGATACAAATCTGGGAAGCTGAAATAGGCTCAGGTTATAGCTCCCAAGTTAACATGTGGACGCAGACAACTCAGGCCTCTCTCTTCCAGCTGAGAAAGGCTCTGCGACCTTGCTCATGGGCCACAGCGATGCAAGCTCTGTCTCTCAGGTTTTCTTGGTTGTTTTGTCATTTTTAATCCTCAGAGTTCTTGGGGTCATGTGTTTGTGAGCAGCTTCTCCCTTTCACTTCTCCTAACCCCGCAGGGGAAGGGACAAGGACAGCTCACCACAGAGCCATGGAGTCACCAGCAGAGCTGAGCGAAGCCACTCTTCAAGGGGCAAGGGACACCAGAAGTCCATCTTCCTGCTGCATTTCATCCTGAAAAGTTCCAAGTGGCCGGAGCCCCTCCTACACAAGCGTGATATCCTTCGGGGTGGACCAGGACCGAGGGGAGGACAGCCTGACTCTGTGGGGCAGGGAGGGAGGTAGCCCCAAGACAGCGGCCTGCAACCCTGCCCACCAGAGGTGGGGTCTTGCACCCACAAGCAATGTGCAGACCCCAGCAGCTGGGCCGCCACAGGCGCCTCCGGGATGGCGGACACTGATGCGGGACCCTTTGGTGGCCCTGACCCCAGACAGCGTGGACAGGAAAGGAAATAGGGCAGAAGCAATTCAAACCCTGGCTAGCAGGAAGTGGCCTCTATTTCTGAAGATAGAGGACAGCTACTTTACTCACACAGTGGAAAATTTTCATTTCCCAAGATTTTCACTCATTTCTTCCAGGGAGACTGGCTGTGATTACCCAGTAACCTGCCTTATTTTATAGATGGAAATTCGGAAGAAGAAGCTGATGATTTGCCTCGGGCACAATGCTAATTAACAGCCTGAGCATCTAAGTCTCCTGGCCTCCCCGATTTAGGGAAATAAGAGTGGGCCTGTTCTGATGGGTCACGTGGTGGCCTTGTTCCTCTGGCACACACAGGAGTGTGGTGGTGTCAGGGGCAACTCGAGGAACAAGCTGGGAGAAGCGCGGCCCAACAGCTGGTTCCTTCCGGCGAGAGACTGGCGGAGTCATCTGGGTCAGGGCCCTGCTGCCCTCCTTCGGGACACAGGCGTGTGTGTGTGTGTGTGTGTGTGTGTGTGTGTGTGCGTGCCCATGTGTGAGCCCCCCAGGCCACCGTCACCAGCCTGCACACCCAGAGCCCCATGGCTCCCATGCCAGGTGTGGGAGTGACTAGTGAGGAGAGCAGGGGCACACGGCTCACAGGGGGCCAGGTTCTGTAAGCCACAAAGATCTGTGCAGTAAAACCAAGCTGCCCTTCGCGTCCCCACTGCTCTCCCCTGCCAGCCCCACTAAGTGTGAGAATAGTGACTGTGCCCCTCACCCTCGTGCCCTGAGACACACTGGGCCAAGTGTTCAAAGTCACTGTTTCTGTCGCTGCCTATCCTTTCTGGTCAGCTGAACACGCAGTCCCCAGGAGGCTGAGCGGACAAGTTTCCCTTTACCAGGGACCACACACTGCGGGCCCGGCGAACGGCCATCTGATGGCCTTTCCCCAAAGTGCACAAATGAAACTGGGCTGGTATTTCAAGAAAAACAAGCAGCAACCATTGTGACCAGTGATGACATAGCTTCCACGGGAGAAGCGGAATTCAGGGAAACTGGGCTCTGCCACCATGAGCCTGGAAGTTTCTCAGCATTTACGAGCTTTCTGAGAACACTGGCACTGATACTTACGAGGAAAGGTAAACATGTGACAGGACCAGTATCCCAAATGACCAGCTGACAATGCTGTAAACCGGGCGTGGCTCGGAGAACCATTCAAGGTGCAGGTTGGAGGGGAAAGGCACAGATGAGGCTTGGGAATCCACAACACAAGTAACCCGCAAGAGGGCATCACACAACGGCTTCTGGTACAGTATTAAAGGTGAGCGTACGAGAACCATTCGATAGTTAATCCTGTGCGTCTGATTTATCTCACTTGGCATTACGGTCTCAAAGTTCATCCATTTTGCTGCAGATGCCTTGGGAATCCAAAGTATAAATAAAGATCAGGATATAAGATAAATGATAGGGAGCTAGAGCTTTCTCAAAGGGGAGGGGATCACGACATGGAAGGAGGGCAGGAAGAAAGGGAAGGGGATGAGAAAAGGAATTGAGATGTGTTACGTTCACATAAAATCTCCACACACAGAGTGTAAACTCTGTGCACTAGACCATGCACTAATAAAGAATAATGAGAAAAACATTATCCACAATGTCCCCAAAGCTACTGAAAGAGTCCTCTCTTTCCCAGCTTCATATTATGTGGGGTTGAGTAGTTTTCCCACCAATCAATAAAAACAATGTTACAGCCACGGACTGAATGCAGAAGCAGGCACAAAAACTCAGCTGGCATCTGCTGAACCAGACATTAAATAAATCCTCAAAAATGTAAGTGGTCTTCTTCTCTCTTTTCTCTCTGCCTGGCCCCCAGCTTGGAAGATGTGATTGTCACAGAATTGTGTCATTTATGTTAACATGTAGTGGTTTTAACGACTACTTTCTCAAATACATACATATACATTTAAAAACTCAGCTGCTATTTCTAATGAGTAGTACATATCAATAGGTAGAAGCCATATCACAAAGTCACGTTTTTGTTTCTCTTTCATGCTGTGTTTTTCCTGGTAGAAGTGGGGCACCCCAGTAACTAAAAGGGATCCAGAGGCCGAAATGAGAACGGCAGCTCTAAGCTGACCACATCAGTGTCCAGCCAGAGCCCCAGGCCCCAGGCAGTGTGCTTCCTCCCCTCTGGGGGTGTCCACGGTGTCCCACGTGGGAACAACCGAAGGGGACAGCTACCTCCGGAGGCAGAGTCCTCAGTGCGGCTGGAAACTCACCGCATCTCTGCAAGAGTCCTCAGTACTCGGCCCTTCAGTTCTAAAAGTGCTGGGTCTCTGCTGGCGCCCCCAGAACCCTGACTCACGTGACACCTCGCAGGCATCTGGTCCCCGTGTGCTGCTCTGACAGCATCACTCCCGCTGGATGTGTGGAGAGGTAACTTCTCGGGAGGCAGCCCCCCCAGAACACGTGGGGTCGGCACGTCATGATGTAATCTCCCAATTACTCCTCAGACATCGGCTGTCTGTCCCACTGACATTGTCATATGTGAAAGCATCCACAGTGCTGAAAATATCTCAAATCGATCTGTTTGCTGTCCCAAGAAATGACTCTTGCAAGTCTATAGAAAGGCAGGTCATCTTCTAAGACGCCCGCTTTGAAAATAAATTTTTTGAAGTCTCGGAAGCATTATTAAACCATACAATCTTAGGTTTGGTTCACTATCCTACTGCTTCTCTCTTTATTTTATGCCATCTCTGCACCTCTGGTTGACTGCAGTACATCTGAAGAGAGTCTGAAATGTTTTAGATGGGTAACTGGTTGGTTCTCAGAAATGAAACATGTGCTCACACGTTCGCCAGATTTCAGTGACCGGGCCCCGCCGGGCCCCTCCAAGTCAGCCCGTCCACATGGACACTCAGCACACACACTGCTGGCCCAGCTGACTCTGAGAACCCTGCCCCAGAGGTCTTTGCCAGAGCTGGGTCATCCTGACCTTTCTGAGCTGGATTTGGGGGCTTGAGGTGGGGTGTGGAGTGCAGACCTCTTAAGTAGCCTGAACACAGGATTTTGAATGGATGCTCTTTGGCTTACAAAATAATAGAGATCTTCTGACCAATCTGCTCAGGTCCTCCATCACACCGCCACACCGGAAGTGCAAAGACCCTGTGGAACCAGGAGGAGGTGGGGAATCAGCGGAGAATCGGGGTGCACAGGGAGACGAAGCATGGGTAAGGGCTCTGGACCAGCACTGCAGTGCTGCCTGGACCCTGACATCCAGGCTCAGCACCCTCACACACACACACACACACACACACACACACACACACACGCATGTACCCCATCCTTTGGATTTGCTCTCATTCTGACATTCACTGAGGCTCCACTATGTGCCAGATTCTGTGTGGAGCAGGGGGTGACAGAGATGAATGACCCCGAGAGCGTTTCTCTGTAACTCTCTGGAGAACGAAGACATTTTACTATAAAAATGGTGACTGCAAGCAAGGGCTGAGGGCAGCGTTGCCAGCTGCTGCCTCTGCAGAAGGAGGGTCCATTTTTCTCCCGGGTGTGCCACATGGCTGGCAAGCTGCATGGAGCGTGTTTAAGGGGGTGGGGTGGGCAGGAACTCCGATTCCACACTAAGTTCCCAGAAAGCAGTCACTGTGTAATTCTACACAGTGGCACCTGAAGCCCACTGCTTCTTCACCCTGATGGACGGGGTGATGGAGTGAGATTTCAGTATCCACCGTGGCTGAACAAGGTCACACACACACAAGTGACAGTGGGTGGCAGGACTAGAAGCCCAGAGTACTACCCGTGGATCCGCTAGGGCTATGAGAGCCGGTCCAGAAACTGCCCGGTGAGCTTGGAGCCAGGGCTCCCCGAAGCTGCTCCACAGCAGAACCACGCCAGGGCACAGGGTGCAGCCCGGAGCCCTCCTTGCCCTCTCTGCTAATTACACCTCCAGGCCCCAAGATGCATGTTGCGGGGACTGGAAGTTGCCCTCTAAACATAGTTACTTCAGCAATCCTGCTGAGACAGAAGTCTAGGGAAAGAGCCTTCTTAGGAGCTGAATCCTAGGTCCCAGTGGGGAGACAGGAAGGTCCTAGGGCTGCAGGACACATGTGACAGTGTCCTCAGAGTCCCCCTCGAAGGCAGACACCATCAGTCACTGCCACAGGTACAGGGTGAGGGGATGACCACACCATGGCCATCCGGCCACCGGAGAAGAGGGGATGGGAGCCCAGGCAGAGACCAGAGAGAGGTGTCCCTGTCCTTCGTGGTCAGCAATGGTTTCAGTGAGAGGGAGCCCTTGCTGGACCCTCACAGCAGGCATTTCCTGCTCCTATCGGGATCCCTGTTCCTGGAAACTCAGAAGCATCCCTCCAGAACCTGGGAGCCACTCCTGAAGGTGTGGGCATTAAATGTTGGGCAGAGTCCTCACCTTGGCAGCTGTGACAAGCACCATCGGCCTCCTCTGGGCCACACTCACCAGCCTGGGACTTCACTACCCCTGCCCCAGCAGTAGCGCCCGATCACAAGGGGTTCAGCCCTGCCCCACACGGGACTCTTCTGAACCGACTTCCTACTCAGTCTGCTGGGGAAGGTGCTTCCAGAACATGCCCTCTTGAGGCCCTGTAACCTTGATCTTCAGATGACCTGAGGTAGGACCCTGGAAAGAGCAAGGCTGCTGACCCCAAGAGGACCAAGGAGCAAACCCTCGAGAGACACAACACATCCTGTGAGACCCACGACATTCTCAGCCCCATCACCTCCTACGGGCTCCGGTCCATGCCAGATCCAAGCCTGGCAGTGTCAGCAGGCGACAGAGGGCTCACTCCTTCTAACACAGCTTCTGATCACATCTGGCTGCGAGCCGTGCTCTGTGTCTTATAGATAGAAAGCCCATTTCCGGAAGTCTCCCCATCACCCGCCTGCAGCCCAGCCCATCCTGACCTGGCCAGGACCCTGGAGAACAGCTCGGTGGCTGTGACTCCCCCCTGCACTGGGAGGTCACCTTCCTCCTGCCTGGCAGCAAAAAGGACAAATGCTATCCTTGCTTGCACATGCTGTCCCCGCTGGCCCAAGGACAAAGCAGGAGGCACCGACAGACGTGCTCGCTGTACCTGGACCACACTAGGGACAGCTCCCTCCCGTGGGAGTGATGCCTGAGCTTCATCCCTTTCCGGTCCCTGGACAGACACTGCTGGCTGCGGTCTAACTGGTTCTTCCTACAGAGTGACCACAGGGCCTCCTAAGCAGAGGGACAGAGTGCTGGACCCATCTATGCCTCCTCCTCACCATCGAGCAGGATCCGGACATAAATGAGCCCGCAGCATGGAGGGGAGGCCAGGGGGTCACAGAAGTGGCTATGTGGCACTCTGTGGCCACTGTGAGAAACAGGTATTGCCAAAGCCAGTGGTTCCTTCTGGACCATGGAGTTACCAAGTGGGGAGGAACTGACACCGCCCCAAATCCTCTTCTCCCAAAAGGAAGGAAGGAAGATGGGGGCTGCGGGCCGATGGGAGAAGGCTGCTACCAGACCCTATGTGTTAAGAAGGCTTCGGCAGGGAAAGTCAAAGGCTGCCATGGCTGGCGATGGTTAGGACAGCGCACTCCCAGTGGGAAACCCTGAGCTGGGGCTGGGATGGAGGCTGTGGGTCACGAAGACAAGGGGCTCCAGACATGCACACTCCTGGGCCAGAACAGTGCTCTCTCCAGAGACCTGGCCAAGGGGCTGGCAGCTGGCTGCTTGCTCCTGCCTCAGGTGCCCAGAGTGCAGCTGCGCTGAGTGTGACAAGGGCCATGTGTACCTTCCATGAACTCCTCGCCTGCATATTCTAAGCACAGCCCAGTGGAAGGCCTTGAGTCAAGCTTCGCTCTGTGTGCAGCCTCTGTAGTAGCATGGCACTGAGTTGGCCCTGCGTGTTAAGGACGCGGCAGCGCTCTGCACAGAGGGGCAGCATCCCAGATGGCATCTGCAGCTGGAACTACAAGAAGGGACCCAGGACCACGGCACTGGGGCGCCGAGGCCACTCCTGAACTTCACATTCTCTCATCAGTCCACGTCTGCAGCATGTTACCTGCCCGTCCTCATGTCGGGTGGTGCGCGGACACAACGCATCTTCATGCCTTTTCGTCCCCTCTCCTCCACCCACCTGCTCCACTTCCTACATGAGAAGGGTCCACCTCCCTGTGTCCTTTTATCTATCTCTTATTTCGCTATTTGTTATTATTAAGTCATTGTTAGACTATTCATCTGTACTTTGGCTTCCTGTGTAAAAGTTAGCGTACAATAGTTAAGCGTGTATGTCTGGTTCATTCCACTTATCATTATGGCCAACAGTGCAGCTGCTTTCCTAGAAATGACCAAGTTTGTCTTCCTTCCTGCCGAGCAGTGCTCCATCAGCATAAGCACCAGGATGATGGTGACTGTTCCCTCAGGATACCTAGAAGGGGAACAGCTGGGGCACACGGTGTTTACAGCCTTAGTCTTTTGAGGACCTGCACACTGATCTCCACTGTGTTGCACTACCTCACACCCCCACCCCCGACATGCAGAGAGGTCCTTTTCCCCACAGCCTCCCCAGCCTTGGCTGTGATTGATTCTCCATCTCTGGCACACCCTGTGCGGGGGCTGGCACACGGCCGTCCTGTGTCCCAGGGGCATGGGCTTCCACCCCACCCTCGGATCCCCAAGTGCCTGGTGCTCGGGTCCTGCCAAAAGTGGGGAGACACTGTGCACCATCCCTAGGGCCTCCTGATGCCCAGCACGATGTCAGTTCCATGGAGCTGTGTGCTCAGGGAACAGCGCACACATGTGTTCCATACATGTGCAGTTTTTCCTTATTCGCAACCCACAGTGGTCCAGTACATCTGTGGAGAACCCAGGGAAACGCGTTAGCTACTTTACAGGGATTCTGAAGAAAGTTAATTCAGCTCTTATGAGGTATGTTTTCTTTTAAATTAGTCTGATAGAAAATAAAGTAAAATTAACTGATTTTTTTAAAAATGAACATTCTTAGGGCACTGTTTACATACTCCGTTGAGAATAGGATTATGTCAGCAAGAGATGGGATCGGTGAGTTTACAGATGCATTTTTTTTTTTTACAGATCACTCAGGCTGGGGATTTAGCTCAGTGGTTCTGCCGCCTGCTGTGCAAGCACAAGGTCTCTCAAGTTTGATCCCCGTTACCAAAAAAAAAA
>NW_022900924.1:22036921-22045611 GCF_012274545.1 Fukomys damarensis
ACAAAAAAAAAAAAAAAAAAAAAAAAGTGATCGCTCTGAGTAGTTCTGATGCCATAACTTTGTCAGAGGTAGTTTGATGGGCTTGGGATGTGGCAGTTGGTCCTGGGGTGGCATCATCTGGGTGGGAGCCATGGAAATGCTGCTTCTCAGCCAGCTCAGAGCCTTCAGGGATCCAGATCCAGGGCCAGGACTGGTCACCGTGGTGAAGGGCCACTGCGGGGTGGGGGACACCAGAGGAAAGAGCAGAGTGTTTGGCCAGGAGGTCCACAGCACAGTTGCAGGGAGACCTGAAACCACAGCTCCGTTCCGCATAGGCCAGCCCAGCACTATGGGAAAGAGGAGCCTCAGTACTCCAGGCCCTGGGAACACTGGTCAGTGCTCACCATCTCTCGGCAACTCCTCATAGGAGCCAAGCGCCATCCAGAGGCTGCTCTGGAAGGTCAGGGCAGTGTCTGCTCAGCTCTCCGCAGGAGGCAGAGGAGGGGCATTGAGCAGGAAGCTTTCCGCTCCAAGCTAGAGTCCAAACTCTCCACCAATGCTTTGAAAAATAAACAGACCACTCCTGGTTCTTTGGACAGTGGGTCTCTGTCAACACTTTTTGTTCAAATATGCAGAGTGACTGTCATTTGTAACAGCCCCTGGCAGGGCCCACCTAGTTGTCCACAGGACAGAGGGTAAAGTGTTGGTGGTGGATTCATATAATGAAGAACGACTTCAAAAGAGATGGGGCAGAGTACCACGATACACACAACTGCACAGATGCCTCAAAACATCTCAGCCCAGTGTGGTGGTGCACACGTGAAACCCCAGCACTTGGGGAGGATGTGGCAGGATTGTAAATCTGAGCCCAGGCCAGGTAACTTAGGGACTTGGTGAGATCCAGCCTCAAAACAGAAACTAGAAAGGCTGAGGATGTGGCTCAATGTGAAGGTCCTGTCTTCAATCCCAGGACCACCAAAGAAACTCCTGCATGTGAGAAAGGCATCATAACATTGTAGGATAGCATGTATGAGATGCCTAGAAAATCGAATCTGTAATGAAACAAAAATAGAGTGACGTCTCCTCAGGTTGGGGAGGGATGGAAGTTGACCAGGAGAAGTACACAGAGATTCAGCAGGAGAGGGGACAGGATGGTCCCGGTCCCCAGGGGCTGTGAGCTTGCAAGTAACTCTAAAGCACACCTGAAATGAACAGGTGCAGGGTGAAGAGCCCATGACAAAGCAGCCACAAGTAACAAGATAACCACAGTCCCAGGTGACGGGCGCGTTCGTGCCTGGTGTAAATTTTACCCGACTGAAAGCATGCTGGCATTTTATTTGTTTATTTGCGATGCTGGGGATTGAACCACAGCCTGGGCTTGTTAGACAAGCATTCTACCACTGAGCTACTTACCCAGCCCTTCTGAAATTTTTATAATAAAACACAGTGGAAAGTAGACACACTTGAATTCCCAACATGCTGGATCCTAATCTTTGGGAATAGCGAAACCCCAACAGTTATTATAAAATCTATCTAAAATCAGGGACACTGTGTGCACTGCTGTTGGGGTTTCTGTTGTCCTTGTGGCCAGATGCAGGGACATCAGCAGGAATAGTGAGTGTGGCAGAGAACATGCTCCTCAGAACATTTCTGCATCTGTCCTCCTGTGTGACAGTGGCCAGAGGAGAGGGCCGGGTTATCAGTGCCCTCTGAGTAGGGGAAGATGCCAAGGTCACCTGGGCATTGGACATCAGAGTCAGGAAGACATCTCACAGGGCTCCTGACAGCACAGCTCAGAAGTCAGAGCTTCTCCAAGCCCACAGGGTTCTCGGGTGTCCAGGCATGGGTGACAGGACAGAATGGGGCAAGTGACAGAGCCACCACAAGGGAGCAGCCTGGTCAGGATGATGAGAGACAGAAAGCAGAAGCCAGAGAAAACAGGAGGCAGGAGCCAGCAGCTTCCTGCAGACTGGGCTCCAGGGACCGCAGAGCCAGACACCCCAGGGCACGGCTACTGTCTTTGTCACATCTGCCAGTGGCATGTGGGGAGCAGGGAAGGGTTTCCAGCAGAACCCCAAGGTGGGGACTCCATACCCTGCGGCGAGCTCACCGTGGGCCATGTGCTGAGAGTTGGAATTGCTCAAAGCCATCAGCAGGCATTCAGTGTCAGGAAGCCTCCCAGAATAGTGAGCGGATGATCCCTCATTGCCCAGCACAAAGGAGCACTGGGCCAGTGGGTAACACCACTAAACCAGAAGCACAGGGAAATCAGGGAGCCATGGGCTGTGAAACTCAGGTTGCTAAGGTGCCCAGACCCTGGGCACGGTGCAGGCCTGCAGTCACCATTTGGAAATGGAGACCTGGTGTCCTCAGAGCCAACCTTTCAATGAAAGGTGATGATAGATTTAGTTTTTCTTGGCTGAGATTTGCCTCAAATTAAATCTATAGATTTGCTGGTGATTCGTTCAGTTGCACACACACAGAGACACAGTTTAAACGTTTTGTAAGCCAGTCCCTGGGTTTGGGGGCTGATTCCAGCTTGCATGTATCACCTCTGGCCCTCCTCTCTGGGGTGGTGTGTCTGCCACCAGGCCACAAGCAAGCTCACTTAAGAGTTGGTGATTATCTGAATTTATAGTACACATGGACTCACAGGCCCCCTCGTGTCGGCGTGACTGGGACTTCCTGCCAGCAGACATGTCCAGGACAGGGCAGCAGACTGGCATTTCCACCAGTGGGCCCCAGAGGCAGTGCTTTCTCCTTTAATCTGCTGAGGTCCCAACAGAAGGATGAGGCAGGGCCTTCGGATGGTGGGACTTAGGCCAGCAGCTCCTGGTGTTCAGGCTCAGGGCAGTGGACAGGCACTGCACTGTGGGGCTCTTGGCTCTCGGGCCCGTGGAATTTGGTAGAATTCTACCCACTAGCTTTCCTGGGCTTTGGCTTGCAGATGGTATAGTGTGAAACTTCTTGGCTTTCACAGCTGCACGAGCTAATTCCTACATAAATCCCTCTTACGTGTCTCTATCCATATATCTATCCACCCACCCACCCATCCATCCAGTTTGTTCTATTTCTCTAGAGAACCCGGGACAGCACAATCTATATCAAGGAGGAGATTCATTACAAGGTGTGGCTCCCATGGTTATGAAGCTAAATCCTTCCATCTTCAGTTTCCAAGTTGAAGATCCAGAACAGCCAGAGTCATCATCCAAAGGCCTAGGAGACACACGACTGCTTCCCGGCTGGGTCTGAAGGTCAGAGAGGGCAGGCAAAGACCACGCTGCAGCTCAAGCTCGAGCCTATTGTACCCAATCCACCAGCCTTCTCGCTCTGCCTGCCCCAGCAGGACTGGGGAGCATCCACGTTGCTCAGCGAACCAAGTCAAATGTTGGCCTCACAGATGCACCCAGTAGTGATGTCCTTGGCACAGGGGCAGCTGTGTTCCCTCCACACTGACATATAAGGCAGCCAGCACCAGGACACATGTGCTGTTACCCCTCGGTGCCGGTTCCCCAGGACGGGGCTTACCGCAGGAGTGAAAGAGTAGGTGAAATCGTGACATCTCTCTGTTTAACCTCACTGTGCCTCCTGGTCACTTCCTCCTACTGCCTCCTTTAAAGAGAGAAACACTGCATTGCTTCCCTATATTAACATAACAGCAAGATGGAACGATGTCAGCTCACTTTGCTTCTTTATATGTTCTGAGAATGAATGGGGTGGTTTCTTTTCCGATCGGAGACATCTCGTCTGGATCCCTCCAAAGGGAACACCCAACGTAAAGTCAGACATGAGCAGTTGACTTGGAAATGTGACCCTGGGTACAGGCAGAGACACAGACAGGACCACAGGGTTGGGGTGGGCTCCAGCTAGCCAGCGGGCCAAGGTCGCCCGGGGAGACGTCACGCCTCTTCTGCTCGTCTGGGACACCTACAGCCGGGTGCAAAGCCAGAGAAGCCCAGGGAGAAGACAAGACATTGGTATCTAAATGCACCATAACCCAGTGGGTTACACCTGTGCCTACTCAGCCATCCTGCAGGGCTCTGGCCACACCCTGCATAGGGCCAGAGTGCAGCTGGACAGAATTAGACGCGGTTCCCTTAAGGCGTCTGGCACAGGAATGCCTCATGCTGTAGAAGAAGGGTCCCCTTTTGCAATGTTTAGGCATGTTTCCTACACATAGCATCATATTTCTTTCATAGCATGTGCTTACCTCCATGGCCGAATGCTGAGGTTCTTTAAAAACTCAATTTGTCTTGGCCCTCTTCTCATAGATGTAAATTGAATCAATGCCAACACTTGGGGTTATAAAGTCCAAATATGGCAGTATTCCCCCATGAAAATCTGCCTCCAGATGGCACCGGATAGACAGGGATTAATGGCTTTCAGTAACAACGGTGGCTTGCTTTGGACCTCTGGATCCGGGTCGTTCTGAACATGCTGCGATGCTGTCTGTGGTCAGCGCTGACTCTCGTGACGCCCCCCGCCTGAGTGCCATGCTGTCACTGGCCACGGTGCACGCATGCTGACAGGGCCAGCACTACCAGCTGTGGCCTGCATGCTTTCCCAGGTTCCTGTCTGTGGTGAGGCACAGCTGATTTTCCCTGGCAGCAGAACAGAGGGCTGGGACCTGCACTCCACAGCTCACATGACCAGACTCCTGGGCTTCCGGCACGGCTGGCATATCTTCGGCAACAACCTCATTCTCTCTTCCTCCAGTCTGGGCTCACATCAAGCTTGGCGGGCCCTGGACATTTCCCTTGCACTGACTGCACTGGGTGAAGCCCATCAGATGCTTGGCTCACTCAGGAGCACAGCCCAAGGGCACCCATGGTGAGTCCCATGCCCGGGTTCGCATCCACACCCGGGCTCTAGAGCAGACCATGGGCACCGCAGAGCTTGTGCCCTCCTCCACTGGGCTTCTGCCAAGCACAGCAGCTGGGTGGTCCCGAGGCTGAGATCCGGGCTCAAACCCATCACTGCATGTGGGAACCGCACAGCAGGCAGGGCGTGCTGCAGCCACGCACAGGAGACACTCCCAGCCCTGCTCACACACAGCGTGGCCACCTCCCTTTTCTGAGTCTGAGAAACCTCAGCTGCACCCTCGGGAAGCAGATGGTCAGGAGCTGGCTCTTCGGGGAGCAGAGAGAAGAGGGTTGGACCAAAACGTGGTATCAGGAAGGAAACGCTGGAACAATACAATGCTCCAAATCTTGGTGGTGGTGCTGGTTAGAGACCGCTATGCATTTGCCAAAGTTCACAGACCTTCCAGCAAAAGGGTGATCCCCCCAGCCCGGCGTGTGGATTTGCGTCTAAGGATGGTGGCGGCAGCTGTGACACACGGCTGTCACAGAGGCCGAGGATGGGGTCTTCACCTCAGGATCCTGCCCCATGCTGGGTACCTCGTGCAGCAGAGTCTGCTCCCAGGTGCAGCTTGTTCCCAGCATGTTATCGACGGGAATGATGGCTCTCTCACCAGCTCTGCTCCCCTCTCTCCACATAATAACAGCCAATACGCTGCAGCGTTCGGTGCAGATGTACTGATTACTGCTGAAATGTGCCATCTGCTGTGATCGGATCTCAGCGACACCCAAAGGCCCTGTGTTGGCGGCGTGGTCCCAGGCTGGTGCCACTGAGAAGAAGTGGGGTCAGGGGCCAGGCTGGGGAGGGGACCCTGGGACCCCAGCCCTCTCTCTCCATCCCTCTGCTTTCCTGTGACCATGACGTGAAGAGCCCTCCTCTGCCGTACGCTCCTGCTGTGACACAACAGGGCCACTGCCCCAGAGCCAGGCCACTGTGGACTGAAGTCTGTGACACAGTGAGCAGAAACAAGCCTGGCTTCCTTCTTTCCTCTCCCTTCCAGCTGTCTTCTCAGGTACTCTGTCTCGGCGACACAAGCTGAGACACACTCTCCTTTCTTCTGTCTGCTCTCTATAAGGAGGTCTCATTCGCTGCCTGGAGGGCCTGTGAACTTGGCTTTTTCTCCCCTGCTTGTACAGAACTCACACACAGATGCTCTGGCTTTGGGCTTGGCCTGGCTGGCCTGGCACCAGCATGTGAATAGCTATGACCCAGGGTGGCAGGAAAGACTGGACGGACACTCTCTGAGGACTGCCACTGCCCCAGGACAAGATGCCTCTCAGCTCTGCCTGCTGGCTTGGGGAGGACAGAGGCACCTGTCGGTCCCCCTGCTACAAGAGGGAAGCACCTTGCAGCTTCTGATGAGGGTCTTTCCCTCTCGAGGACCAGAATGTTGCAGGAGGATGAGAAAGAGGTCAAGGGTTTCTCCAGTTATCCAACACGAGACTCAAAGCAACTCCACGGGGGTAGAGAAAAAGAGCAGGTCTGGACAGGTACACAAGTGAAGGGTCTCGGGACAGGAGTGAGGGACAGAAGCTGAGGGGCAGGGAGGTGGGGGCTGCACTTTGAGTATGCATAAAACAGCATCCTGGGCATCACACATTTCTCTGGGTCAGAGTCTGAGACTACAAAGTGATGGGCATGACAGAAACATGGGTGGGTGTCAGCATTTAGCCACCTGACAGGAAGTGCATGAAACACACTTCTGCCCTTGCCATAAGCCTGCCTGCCTACCTGTCTTCAGCCATGGGCTGTGGGTGGATGCTCCTCTTTATGGCTGCTTGGCAAGCCCATGCCTCCATCCCTCGGTGAGCAGCGTCACCGCATCTCAGCACCACAGCATTTCCTCCTGTCACCCACAGTACTAAGTCCACCAAGCACTGCTGCGAGATCACCGAGACCCCGAGCTGATAGTGCCCAGTCCTCCCCGGCCTCTGCCATGGAATCTGTCTCTTTTCTGCCTCCACTGTCTCCGGCCTTTCTCTTCTCAGATGACATTAATTGTGCCTGTTTGTTGTCCTCTTCCTAAGTTCTCTTTGGCTCAGAAGAGGCTGGGCCAGGGCAGCCCGGTGACCCTGAACCAGGTCCTTCTGTGCACAGTGACCCCGAAGCCTCGCTGGTGTCACCGGAACTCCAGATTCGTCCTCACTCTCCACCCCGCACCCTCTTCATTCCACTGCTTTCTCGAGCACACTGCTACATTGCAAAATTCTCCAAACACTACTTCCCTTTTCTGCCCTGCTTTTTCCTAAGTCCTGAGAGAGCTCAGCAAGGTATAGAATCCTGTTCCCCTTCCCTTCACTGGCTCTGGATGTTGACAGGTGTAGAGCTCAGGACGCAGTTCCAGCAGCTGCAGCAGAGACGGGACTTTACTTTCCAAGAGGCTGCAGTGCAGGGAGACTGTCCCGAGGCGTTGCTCCTTCTGCTTAGGGGCCACTGCTGTTGTGAGGTCCTTGTCCTCATTCTCAGCCTGGATGGCTCATCTGCACACCGTCTTCTAATCAGCGAGGGCCAGGGAGAGCCGAGGGTGCAGCCGCTGTCCACAGCAGTGTGCAAATTGCACCCACCATCTGCCCTTGCACTCCTGTTTCCAGAGCCCACCAGCCAGCACCGCCTGGGTAGAAAGGAAGCTGAAGGACCATGTCTTTATTGATCGAGCTCAAGTGACCTGAAAGAGCCGAAGTTGAGGACGACAACAGCGCTGAACAGCAGGGAGCCTGGAGGAGGGTGAGGAAGGCGCACTGTGGGTCCTGAGTCCATCAGGGCTGGGAGGCAGACTCCCCTAGTGCTACCTTAAGTCCCGACTCAACTTTGCACGGCAGCACCGCTGATCAGCTACCTGTGCCTTCACTCTGCGGGTGCTGGTGAAATCATCAAACCTTACTGAAATAGTACTGTGCCCAGCACTGGCTGGCATCTCACCAAGAAAGGAAACTTTGGGGAGGAAAAAAAGCCCATCCTGCCCTTGGAGGGTGCACACGGTCATCCCCCTTGATGCACACAGTTTCCATCTAAACAGCACCCACCCCATCATTCTGTGAGCATCTGGGTGAGGCTCCTTTGGGTGTCAGGTCTTAGAATCTGTGCTGGGACCACAAGGACACGATCACTCAGCACACATTGCTCAAGTGTCTGTTAGGAACCAATCACGAAGAGACAGTGAAAGCGCAAAACAAAACAAAGACCCCCCTCAAAAAAATCAACCCTGACTTCATGAAGCATTTTTTAAAAATCACTTGCTAAATTGTGTAGTTAGAAGTCCTTTGAGGAGGAGGGAGAACTGAAATATGGAGAGTTTTGAACTTGAGAGCACAAAGTCTAAGGCAGTTGCCTGAACAATTCTGATCTCTACCCAAATGGCAAAGATGAATAAAAATCATCTCTCCCTAAGAAATTCAAGATCAGGCCACCCCGACAGTGACATCAACAATAAAATGGTGTTGAGGAACGTAAACCGATTGTTAAATTGCACTGACTATGCTGAAATGGTATGTTAGTCATTCATGTGAAAAGACACTCTTAAAGGGTTCGTTGCTCTTTTCTAAACCATGACTATTTTTCCTGTTGCCCATTATAGAAAGTGCCATATTGTGTGGGATTTGAAGTGCCAGGGGTTGCAGGGAAAGCCCTCGTTCACCTGGTGCTAAAGAAATCGGCTGGACGTGAAGGTGCAAGCCAGGGACCCCAGCACTCGGGGAGGCTGCAGAGGACAGCAAGCCTGAGCCCAGCCAGGAGACTCGGTGACTTAGTAAGACCCTGACTCAAATTTTACAAGTGCTGAGGATGTAGCTCAGAACAAAGGCTCTGGGTTCAATTCTCAGAACCAAAAAAAAAAAAAAAAAAAAAAAAAAAAA
>NW_022900924.1:22045738-22068412 GCF_012274545.1 Fukomys damarensis
AAAAAAAAAAAAAAAAAAAAAAAACAAGATAAAGGAAAAAAGGAAGGAAGAGAGGGAGAGAGGAAAGAAAGGAAAGGAAAGGAAAGGAAGAGGAGGAAACAAAAGAAAGGAAAAAAGAAAGCTGCAAAGACTGAAGAGCACCACTGAGTTTGACACCCACAGCTTCAGGAAGAAAGAAAGAATAAGCAGGACTTGAAATTGGCAAAATATGGTCCTCTGTCCCTAGTTCTGCTGGTCAGCTTTCCAGTTAAACCGACACACAGAAAAAACAAAAGGCATTCCCAAATTCAGGACTGTGCAACTATCACTTCTGTATAAGCACAATGAACTCATTTCTACTTTTGAAATCTCACAGTCTTCCACTAGACAGACGATAGGTGTCCCTGAGAATCTGGGATACCTTTCTTCCCTGCAGTCGGCCTCCAAGCCTTTATTAGGCAGACACGTTTCCATATGCATGAAATGCATGTGCTCGGGAGTAATTTTGCAACATTCCATGAAGGAAGATTGGGCACAAACTAAATATACCCTCACCAGGACCTGGTTAAGTAAATTGTGGTACATTTGCCCAGCAAAATACTCGTGTACCTATTTTTAAAAACTAAGCCAGATCTACATGTTCTGGTCTGGAAATGGTATGGAAGATGTATTCTTAATGAGCACAAAGCAAACTTCAGGGTAGACTGCACGTCCTGTGTTAAGGTTTATGACATGGAACACAAATCATGTCACCCTGCGTGCCTGAGGGCAATGTCTGAAAAAGAGGGAAAGGGCCACAGTCCAGAAATATGGCCTGGGGAGTCACTGGAAAGGAGGCCGTGTTAACAGCATAAACCTTTATCTTCTGTGTATTTTCCAACGCGCATAGGGCCAAGTCGGAAGAGGAAGGTGAGGAAGTAAGGCAGGCAGAGCTGAATAATCCCCTGTGGGTGCCATGATGACGCAAAGGCTTTGTGGGGCCGGCTGAGGCACAGGTCTTCCCGAAGAAGCCAAAGGACACATTCCCTAAAATTGGTCACGGGGAAGCTCACTTCTGAGACGCCCTGGGGCATGCAGAAGGTCCTGGAGGCTACGGGTGGAGGGTCTCTCTTTCCAGCTTGGGAGCTTAGGAGCAGCCGAAGTCTGGACAAGTCTTTTTCTTTATTCTTCTCTTCCCAGCACAGTGGCGGTGAAGAAAACTTCCTTTAATGGCTCCAACTTGAGAAAATGGAGGCCACAGAATTCTGTGTGACCCCAGATATTTTATTATGCCACAAAAATTCCATTACCAGCGTGGGAGAAAGATAAGTAAAGCCGGTCACCACTGGCCAAATCCAAGTGTTTTCACATATCTGTGAAATAAATCAGGTGTCAGAGGCTCGGGTGCCAGGAAGGGGTTTGGACTGATGTTAAGCGTGCTGGAAAGCGGGGGCAGCGGGAGACTGTGGAGGTGGCGAGGGGTGGAGAGGAAGATGTGGGTGACAAACACAAGCTTGCTGTGGCCTCAGCTTTGCGGGAAGACCAGTGATTTTTTTGCCAAGGAATTAAAGCTGACTTCTGAGTGGGAGCTATTCCTCCTCTCCTTGCCAAATACACAGGACTTCAAGCTAGAAAAGTGAACAGAATGCGGATTTTGAAGCTTCTGCTGCACACCTGTGGTGCGGCACGGCTGTGACAGGAGATCACAGGGCACGCACTTCACTTGGCCTGTGCTCTGCTGACGTAGTAAGTTCCTCAAACTGGCAGGGATTGTGGAGGGTGAGTGATTTCCAGCATAATTCAGCGGTGCTTTTCCTTTCCCCTTTGTACAGCGACGCTGGCATCAAGCGACCCCACCATGTGTACAGAGGCGGGACTCTCCCACTCGCACAGATGCCTGCACGTTCTGACACCAGGGAGGCCCCGACCTGGGCCCACGGATTAAGGTCAAGCCAGCAGTCTGTGAGCACCACGGTGATGGGTACAGGGCACCGAGCAACAGAAACAGTTAATGCCACCCACAGCACTCGCCAGTCCCTTCCCTGCACATTCAGAACAGGCTTCTGACTCAGCTTAGCAACCTGTCAGCTGTGTGGCCTCATTTAAGACAATGATTTCCTTCTGTGTGCTTTGTACATTTCAATGAGTCACGAGATTTTCCCGACAGTTGTCATATAGATGGCCTGCTAAATAGACATTATCAGCATGACATCAAAGTCCTGGAACATTGACGTGCTGTTCTCACAAATGTCAGGAGGAGCCGTCATCCTCTCCCAGCAAGTCACCTTGGGCTTTCTCTGGGACTCATACCCACAGGGGCACAATACATTTCACAGCACACAGAGCCAAAATAGACAGAAGATTTGAAAATGTAGCATCCAATCAAAAGGGGCCAAATAGCTCTCTCCTAAGATTACAGACTACAGAGAGATATATAAAAACAATCACAGCAATCACATTTAGCACCAATGTGCTCAGAGCTTTCCTAAATCCTGCAGAAATCATTTCTCAGTACTGCACACTTTACCTCTTGGACTGAGGTTTTGCCATTCCAATTTGCTGTTTGTAGCAGGGGGCTTGGCGCCCACGACTCCCCACCTTCCACTGCTGTCTCCTCTATGGCTCCTGTACACAGTGGAAATTTAACTGACACATGCTGGAAAGGCTTTCGATCCCTGGGAACTTGCACGCTGTGTAGACGGATCACACCCCTTGGCAGGCAGGAATGGGAGCGATGCACATTTACCGTGTTCAGTGGGCTCAGGTTTATCACCAGACAGGCAGAGCCGTGTGCGAAGCTGCCTTTATATAGGTTAATGGCTCTGTTTCACGCAGGGAGAAATGAGGGAGGGAGAGAAGAACTGGCTCCAAGACACAGATAATGTTGAGCAGGTCCTGCATGGAAACCTGGTCTCTTAATTAAAATTCTAAGTGAAATCAGGGCTGTGGCACAGTGCTGCCAATGGTTCCCAGAGCAGTGCCCAGGGCCCGTCTGGCATCAGTTTTGGACCCTGGGGTGGGGATAGCTCTTACATTCCAGCCGGGGGAGGGACAGACAGCAGCTATGAACACAAGGAGACACAGAGACAGAAAGTGCGACAGCACAGGCAAAGCAAGGACAAGTGAATAACAGGACGCCGTGGGACAAGAATCGAGGAACCAGACAGAGCAAGGACAATGATGTGGACACCAGAAGCCCACAGACCGAGTACAGGAGAAAACCTGAGAGGAAGGACCCAGGCCTGCTCCCAGCCTAGTCTGCACCATGGTTTTCACCCCTCCAGGAGGCCTGGGGCATCTGCTAAGACTTCCTCTGGGACCTGCGTGGCAGAAACTCCTTTCCAGTGGGTGGGCGAGTCAGGCACGAGTTGGGCCAGGACTCCTGTCAGCTGCCAGCTGAAGACCCCCATGACCCCAGGACCTTGGAGACCCAGCGCCTCACCCACCTGCCTTCAGCTGTTCTCCCTGGCAGCTCCCACCATGCATAGACAGCCTTCCTCTCCTCTTCTTAGTTCTTTATAATACATCTCACTCTGGCTACTCTGAGGGCCCTGCCCAATTCTTTCTTCAGAGAACCAAGAACCTGGAAACGGCTCCCTCAAGAGCCCCCCAATAACAGTACTCCTGAGGGGTGCTGCTCCAGGACAGGGACACCTCCTGTGTGGGGCGCCCTGTGAGCTAAGGACCGCATTCAGGGAGGAGCCAGCCCAGGATGCTCACCCGGCTCTTCACTCTCCATGTGCACGTGTGTGACTTCCAGTGCCTCCCACAGGGGCAGGGCCTCCTCCGACCCTTGGCTCTGCACTGAGCCATGTGAGCCTGAGCCTGTTCTGAGGAGGCTGCCACATTTGTACCTGTGCCCTTGAACCTCGGCTGTGGCCAGGAGCAGCATGCCCATGAGGGAGCCCACTGCTCCCGGAGCAAGAATAAGGCAGGCACAGGGAAAGGAGGAAGAGATCACAGATGTAGACCTGTGCATGAGCTTGGTGCAGACCAGAAGAGCCGCCCAGCGGAGCCCCGCCTGTGCGGACCCACCC
Source organism: Fukomys damarensis (assembly GCF_012274545.1). Classification (NCBI taxonomy): domain Eukaryota; kingdom Metazoa; phylum Chordata; class Mammalia; order Rodentia; family Bathyergidae; genus Fukomys; species Fukomys damarensis. The sequence continues at coordinate 22,049,734 of NW_022900924.1, forward strand.
CCAGCCGACTCTCAGTAACAGACACACAGCTACATGAACACTGGTTGTTTTACAGTAAGTGTGTTCTATGAGTGTCAGTTTTACAGCCTTTCTCGAGATAGGTCACTGGTACCCTGGGGAAGCCTTTGGAAGCAGATATTTCCTGAAAAGAGGGATCAGTGCAAAGACTGCACAGAAAGTGAGGTCATAGTTTAAGGAGCAGAAAGAGAAGACCAGTGTGACCGGGCCACCGGGAAGGTGAGGGATACCAGAGTAGCACTGCAGACAGCACCCAGACTGCAAGACATCTGGAAGCCCTCATGGGACCTCCTCTCTGCACAGTGGACAAACATCGGGAGGTTACAAAGCCAGGGCTGGCACAGCCTGTTTACCTCATTCACAGGTGACTGGCTACTTCAGGGAGTGTGGGAAACCGCAGATGAGAAGAGGAGAGAGCAGGTGCAGAGATGTGGTAGGACCAGTTCTGGGGAGCCAGTATTCTCCTACGTGTCCCCAGAGGGAGGCTATGTGGGTGCCCACATGTGGACAAAGTATGGTCACAAAATATGGTGAATGTTTAACATATTTGTAAATGTATTACAGTAAAAGACACACATAGTCACAGATCTCACTCAGAATCTTCCCTCTTGCTTCAAACACTCATCCCACCATTCTTGCCACTTTCTGGAGCAGTTGTGGAAATCCTATTCTGCGAGTGCCTTCACCAGGTGAGATAAAAACACAGTGACTGCTGCTGCTGAGCACCGTCCTCCAGAAACAGCTCACAAAAACATTATGCTGTGTCTGCTTTAGCCACTGGGTTCTGGCCCTGTGCAACTTCTGGTCCTCCCTCAAGGTGAAAACCACCACGTCATGTGAGAGCTCTGAATGGGTTCAGAGCTTTGAGGGAGCTGGACAGTGCAATGAAACATGCACAAAAGAGGACTCCAGAGCTGCTTCAGGGAGTGGGGAGAGCGATGGGAGGAGGAGGGAGAATGAGGAGGGGAATTCACGGCAATGTATTTTTTACTGTAACCTTTAAAAATTTAAACATTCACTGAATTTTGTGATCGCACTATATATATTTATATACATACATAATCAGATATATTACACATATCTTCAATACACAATCAAGTCAGTGGACAACAGTGCTATCGCAATTCATGGGCTATTAATAAGAACAGGGATACACTCGGGCAAACTTTATCTGCATGCCTTGGTGAACTGAGTGTCATGAAATATTTCTCAGGTCCCGAAGTGTGAAGAAAGGCACTTACAAACACAGTGTAAGCTCACCTTCCGGAAGGAGCACTCAGTATTTTCATAGAACAGAACTGTGGCCCTTCCTGCAAATGCTTATACAGAGGAATGCTCTGTGGGGATTTCCCAGAACAGGTGAGGCACTCAAGAAAGGAGAGTTACCTTCCAACCCTCAGGCGGTCCCGGGATGACAACACCACTTCCCTAAGTGGAACGTGGAGGGAATCCTTACAGAAACAGAAACATGTCCTGGGACATCTGAAAGCATACTGGCACTCCCTCTGGTGCTGCAGCCGAGCCCAACCCTCCGCCTCTGTCGGTGTGCCAGTGAGGTGCTCTCCCACCCCAAGCGCCCAGAGCAGGCCTTGTCCTCCTCCGCAGCAGCTCCCAGCTGGCCGGGCCTTCTTGGGCCTCAGGCAAGCACGGCATTTCCCGGGAGTCCAGACTGGGGCCGGTGTTTAGAAGTGCTTGATTGGAGTAGGGGACAGGTGTGTTAAACATGAGCTTTTTTAAAAATGCCATTTGAATGAAATGAGAGACAAGTGGAAATCAATCCAAAGTAGTGATTGGGAAATACAAGGGAAATCGGAGAACAGAAGCAAAGACATGACTAGAAAGGACAGAGAAGTAAGAAAAGAAAGAAGATAAAGTGAAAAGGAAAGAAGGGAGGGAGGGAGGGATGAGAGGCTACAAAGGATCTGAGCCACACGCACACATGGTAAACCTTTAGAGGCGCAGAATCCTAGAACATTCTAAGCCAGATTTCTCAGATAACCACAGGGCAGGGGAAGCCCTGGCCTACAAACGCCCAGGCCCACCTGTCACAGGTGTGCCTGCCATCCAGGCACAGTTCAGATCCCCTTTCCTATGTTCTCCCTCACCCCAGGGTTGCCCCTCTCCTCCCTATGCGTGTCTCCAAGTTAGGTGCCTACCTCTACTACCAAGCTGTGTTTTCCTTGGTTGCTGCTATAGTTCTAAGTCTTCATTAGCAATGACAGTAGACAATAAGCAAGAAATGCTGTAAGCATGATAAATGTAAGCCTAAAAAAACACCATCAGGAGAGGAAAACACAGTAAAAAATCAAACATGCACGGGAAAGCCATGCCTCAGAGATGCACTGCACTGTGCTGATTTCTAGAGAGCTACCTCTTGGAGATGGCTCCAGACACTGTCTCCACGTTCCATGAACTCAGCTTCCTTCTCTGGCACAAGCAGCTGTACTCTTACCCCTTCCACATACAGGGCCAGGTGTCCACTGGGTCCTTCCTCTCCAAGCTTAGGCAGATATTTGACTGGGAGATGGCCAATCAGAGCACCTCATAGCTTTGCATCATAAATGGCTCAAGAGATAGACCCTTGATGCAATGAATCCAATCACAGGAAGCCCCCACATGTGAAAAACTTCTCTCCCCTGGGACTACAGGAAATAGAATGCAAGTAGGGGTTCTGGAAGCCATGTTGTGAAACAGGGAAACAAGTTGAGGGAGGAGAAAAGAAATCAGAGCTGAGAGGCAGACAAGGATTTATTGCCATGGCTCAGTTTAAATCCTAGAAGCAGCCATGCTTGAAGGCGGAACAACCCTTGGAATTGCCAATCTTATGATCCAATCCATTCCACTTTGCTTAATCCAGTTTGAGTAGGAGTCCTGTCACTTACAATTAACATAGTCACAACTGATATATTTTGTGACTGTATCAGCAATCCTTTTAATGAATGCTGGCCAGCTGCCATGCAATCAGGAGAGCTGCACGGTTGGCTAAGGATGGGAAACATCTACCCACATCTCGTACTTCACCTCTCCCAAAAGCCTGCATCCAAAACCAATACTGATGTCAGCAAATAAAAAACACCAACACAGCTATGCAGGATCACATTCAACCGGCTTCCGAAAGCAGACCGAAGAATGCCTCAGATTTCTTCATTTTATTTAAACTGTGGAGAGAGATGAGGGTAAAATGGAAAGTGAGATGCAAGAGGGACAAAGACAACTGCATGGCGGAGATGGAAAGGCCGTGGACGGGAAGATGAAGCAGAGGTTAAGCAGCAGGTTCATGCCAATCACTCCTGAGCTCCTGGCCATGAATGTGTCGGCCAAGTCTCTAAGATTCTGTGGTCTGCTGCTTCCTGGACTCACAGGGCCATAGGAACTGTTTACCAGACTGCATTTTTCATTAGTTTTAGGCCCACCGCCAAATGGACTGGCACGTACAGAGGTGCCCACATACCTTCTGCCCATGCATGCATGGCCTCCTCACTACAGATGTCCTGCGCCAGCTCCCTCTGTCTCAGCTGATGAGCTCCTGGGACACGCCACTGTCACCTAAAGCCACAGGTACGCGAGGTCCCGCTCTTGGTGATGTGATTCTATTGGTTCTGAGCAAGGCAGTTTGGCACACACCTCCAACACAATGCCCCGAGGAAGAGTTCAGAGCCCTATGAGTGCCTTGGGCTTTGTCTACCCAGCCCTCTCTCCAGCCTCCACCCCTCATGACCACTAATTTATTTCATGGTCCCCATGGCTTTGCCTTTTCCAGAGTGTCCTACTTGAAATGGTCTAGCACGTGCCTTCCCAGACTGGCTTCTTTAACAAGATGACTCACAATTCCCTTTCCTCTGGGTCTGTTCTTGGCTTGCTAGCTTTTTTCTTTCTAGTGCTGAATAATATTCCATTATCTGGATGTCCCAGAGTTCATTTACCCATGAACCTATTGAAGGGCATCTTGCTGGCTTCTAAGTCTCACAATCATGGACAAACCTGCTCTGAACACCTGTGTGGAGGCCTCCTGGTGGACATGAGTTTCCACCTCCTTTGCTAACTACTGAAAAGAATTCCCAGACTGGATGGTAGCTTCTGCCCTTTCTTGCTGAGAACATCGCAGATGTCATCACTTCCAGGCATGACCCAACAGTCTCGCCTCTAGTCACTGTTTCCAGTTGAATTAAGAAAAACAAAAAGATGCCTTTGAATCATTATAATTCACCTAACCAGTCAGAAGATAACGCAGACAGAGGAGAGCTCCCTCTCTTCTGACTGAAGCATTATCACACTTAGAGACTGAAGCATGAGATTTAATTATCACCATCATTATCTAAGCATGAATAGCTGCAAATGAATTCCACGTTTCTAGGAAGCCAGCCCAGCACAGAATGAGGATGCTGTCACTGGCCAGGCTGAAACAACACAATTGCAAGCCTGCCTGAGAAAGCAGCCCATCCTCCTGAAATCAGCCTTGCTTGGGGAAAAGGAGTGGTAAACAAGGGATGTGAGATATGAATCCAGAACAAACACTTTCCTCACTTTAGGAACCTATTAGCATGTTAGCTTTGGCAATTTCTTTTTCATAGTGTAGATATTTATAAAAATGAATCATTTACCCTCAAAAATACACTAGTGATGTAAATCGGAGGCAGATCTCATGTGGCTCACTTCTAAATATTCTCATTATTGTGCTACTTTAGGTTTTCATCTCCTGTATTCTGTAGTTTATATCCTGTTGTGTAGGACACAAAACATAACCACATTTGCACATGGTAGGATGGTAGGCATGATTATATAAATGATGTGCATTTCTAGGGACATGCCTTTGTAGATATACTAGTTATTATCGCTAAAGGAATATATGTAAATACAATGTAAGAGACACCTGTTGCAATGCAAGAGGAGAATCCACTGCATACCCAGGACATGAACTTTGTCTGACTCATCCTGATGGACAAGTAGATCTCACCAATAGAAGTCCCCTAGCCCCCCAAAATAACTTCATGCCTCCTGAGCAGCCTTTAAATTAAAATGGGGCCTCAGGGACCTGCATATTTGAGGCAGGGGAGAAATGTGCTCACCAGAAAATGCTCATTTGGAAGCTGGGTAGTCATGGTCCTGTGGCACCAATCATCTGGCCAGGGGCTTGGAACACATTGCTTTCTACCAGGTCAGAGTTCTTGGCTGCAGCCAATAACAGGTGCACGGAATCTGCCGGGGCCAAGTAAGTGAACTTTGAGGTAACAAAGCTGGAAAGGAAGCCAAGAAAACACAGCCAGAATAATGAGTGCCGTGCCACAGAGTTGTTCCCAAAGTGAGAGCCACCCAGCATCTGCCGGTGCCTAGGCCTCCTGAGCCCTGGAACGGACCAGGCCCCTCCGCCAGGGCTGGCTGCAGATACCCACGTCCCTACAGTGTCCCCCTGCAACATCTCCTTGAGGTCTTGGGAGTGCACCTTCCTAGCAGACTACGGGTGCCCCACGCACACTAGGTGGAACCTGGCTACAGTGGGCTTTGGGAAAAGTCACTCCAGCTCTATAGAGCAGAAAGCAAGCTAGGAGGTGTCAGGCAGCTGGGCCCTGGAGACTCCAGGGGTCGCTGTGCAGACTTCCTTGAGCAGGGGTAAAATGAAGGGTGAGGAAGATGAGCAAGGGCAGACAGGTGTCTGCCTACATGCAGAGACCCCAAGATAGCCTCAGCACTTGCCACAGCCCAGAGCTGCACGGCTCAGTGAGAGGAACCCGGCTACTGGCAGTGATGACATAGATTTGAAGCGAGTGGACAGACAGTGGGGCCAGACTGGACATGTGGCCACACCAGGCTCACCCTGCGTCATCCAGCCCCAACGCAGACAGGACAGCAAGAGCTGCCTTGGGTAAGGATGGGGAAACTCAGAGCAGACTAACAAGAAGACACTCAATTCCCTGTGACTGATTAAGACCAATTTTCTGCCACTTGGGTAGAAGCGGGAGACAAGAAAGGGAAATTATATCAAATTTGGGGGACTAAAATTTGCCTTTGTTTCACGCCTGCTCATACCATCTGATTCAAGTAGCCCTGAAGAAATGCTTACTAGGTTCAATAACTCTCAGAAAGCAGCTGAGTGTCACAGACACAGCTGTCCATGGGGGACAGGAGAGGTCTGCTGGGGGCCTTTACCACAGCCTTCCACAACGAGCGTCTCCGTCCACTGAGGGTGAGGGTCTATGCTCTCCAGCAGTCACTGCAACTGGGGAGATCTCCGAGGTCACCCTGCTCACTCATTAGAAAGACTCAGCAGAAGCCACGACATTGCCAATGCAGGTCGGTACAGACAGGAGGATGAAGCCAGCAAGGGGGCCATGCCTGAAGCGGACCCAGGCAGACCAGTGTGGTGGTCCAAGACATCCTTTCGGGTGGCACTTCCTCCCTCCAGCAGAGACATGGGGTCATTTGTGCAGCCAGTGTGGCCTCATTGGAAGCTTGTTCCACTGTTCTACTGGGGTACCAGAACATGGTGACCAGCTGCATGCAGTCCTGGGGTCCTGTCGTCATCCTGACGGCCTCCATGGTGACCTGAGGTCCTGCAGTCGTGTTAGCAGCTAGCACAGCTGACTTCAGTCTCCACTTCTTCTAGAGAAGGAGCTGACGATCATGGGTCACAGACTGTCAAATCATGCTGCTGGCATGGCTGCGGACATCACCGCAGTCTGATCAGGCAACATGCTACTGGGGCACAGAGGTTTCCATGGTGAGCCGGGAACAAAAGGCCGAGCTTGCCTCTCTCCGGACACCACGTCCACCCGGTGTCCCTGGAATACCTGCCTGCTTCCAGGCAGACAAACTGCATCCAGACGTCTGCTTGTGAGCACCTGTGGGCTTCTCAGCCTCCTGCACACAGCCAGCGGAGAGGGGAAGCGCCCATGAGGTCTTCTGCCCCCATCCTCACACACAAGTCTCTGGCCGAGTGCCAAGCACTCCAGAGCTGCAGACAGCGACACCCGGCCCACAGGGCACTGTGTGCTGGCACCTGCACAGGCGACTGCCAGGGAAAACAGATCGCACAGCCCAGGGATGCTGTCGTGACCACAGAGCCCTCGCTGCAGAGGGGCAGCAAGACGCTCCAAGGTGCCAGCACTGCAGAAAGAAGGACTTCGGTGTCACGTGCTCGAAATGCCTGGATTTCCGGTCATAGCCTTAGCAGTCTGCACAGTCCGGGGACTGAGGGGGCGCTGCGGCCCACCTGGCGAGCTCAGATTCAGGGCGGAAGGCAGCTGCTTTTCCTTTGGGAAGCTGGGAATCTCCTTATCCGGGTTCCTGAGAAGTCTAGAGGAAGACTTGCGCCCGGCCCAGCAGGAGAGTGGGCTGTCGCTCCATTGCTGTAGATGCTCTGAGGCCGACACGGCTGCACGTCAAAAGCCCTTTCTCTGCTTGTCCCATGATCCAGCCCCCAAGCAGGGAGCCTGAGGGTCCCTCTGCATTGGGTTCTCAGGCTCTGGCCCACACATGGACTGCTGTTCCCATTCAGCAGGTCCGGACCACTCATCTCTCACTTCTCCCCCAGGGCCCCTAACTCTGGTGGCCCAGGAAGTATCCTCACTGATTTGTCACTAGAAAGACGGCTCTGGGGAAGGATGAGGAGCAGGGGGCGGGAGTGGGCTCACCCTCCTCACTCGGCGATCAGGAGACCTGGCGGCGGTGCAGCCTTCTCAGCAGTAGAGAGATGAGGCAGGACACTCAGCCTGGGGCACCAGGAGGGGCCCCAGCTGCAGGTGAGGGTTCAAGGTCAGGGTCCCACACTGTGCTGCTGCTTATGCTGTGGCCCAGAGGGCAGCCGGGGCTTCCTCGCCCAGCTCACAGGAGCTCTGTCCCCACTCCTTCTCTGGGTGCTGCTCTGGGAGCCACGAGCAACACTTGTCACAGCCCAAACCCAACCATAAGCACACACAGGAGTGAGAAGCCCCCCAAGACCTCAGGGCCACACTCCCCAGCAGGGCCCACCCCTCAGCCTTGCTCTGCGAAGAAGCTGCTGCTACAGCGGTGAAGACTACACACGGTGTGCTTCTGTCCTTCGGGAACTGGGCCATATGACAGAGAGGGGCAGTCGGGACCTTGCTGAGCGGACCTGGGCACTGCCCTGGTGTCTGTCTTCAGTGCCATACGCCCACTCCCTGAGTGCCACCAACAGCGCTCTCCTTAGCCCGTGACCTGTCCCTTTCCTGTCCCGGCACAGCATCTTCCTGTATTATCTCACCTTTCAAACACTCCCACACTCAAAACAGCCCAGATCTTTTCCTAGGAGCCACCTGCTGTCTGAGAGCCACCAGCAGCCACCCGCCCAGGAGAGGACACAGCTGGCCCTTGCCACAGATGCGAGTCCACACCATGCAAGTCATCAAAGTGCAGATCTGGTTTTCTGCTTCTCGATCCCAGGCAGGTGAGTAACCGACAATGTTAACAGGAAAAAAGAAAACCACCAGAAGGTTGATCTGTTCTCCCTAAGTGAATTAGAAACTTGTTCCACAGACATATTAGGAAGTAAACAGCATATAATCGCAGGATTTACGGGGCAATTAGGTTAAGTACTGATGAACGTGCATTAGCCTGATGCTGCACAGCATTCTGAAAACAGACTTACAAGGCTTCCATCCAAATTGCTCCCAGGGGAGGAGCGCTGGCACCCCAATCTGGAACTGCAACATGCAGGTTCCCCAAACCCAATCCCAGCTGAGCCCGGGTACAGAAATCCTTTCTCTGGCTTGTGGGCAGGTGGCCTGGAAACACTGGGGGTTGACTTGTACTTTTGTGTCAAGGAGCCCAGCAGGAGCCAGGAGTGGTGACTCGCGCCTGTGATCCCAGCACTCAGGAGGCTGAGGCAGGAGGATTGCCGTGAGTTTGAGACCAGCCTGGGCTATATAGTGAATTCCAGGTCAGTCTCAACTACATAGTGAGACCCTGTCTCAAAAAACAAAAAACAAAAAAACAAAAAAACAAAGCAAAACAAAAACAAAACAAAAAAAGAGCCCAGCAGGCACCGAGGGAGAAACTGTTGATCTTTGGGCAAGGCAGCCAGCACACTCCCCACAGCCACACTGCTGGGGCACTCTGCTGGATCGCCCACCCCAGGTGCCACCCAGCCCTGGGCTCTGTGTGTGGCCTGTCGCCCTCTCCTGTGTCTCTCCCATCCATGTCTGGCCTGCAGGTGTGAGGATATGGGAGCAGCATAACTCTGCCAGCTGCCCCTCACTCTGGGAGGCCAGGAGCTGGGGCTCACCTGCAGTCCGAGTGTCAGGGTGACAAAAGCTCCCCATGCACAGGTATAGCCTCTGCGACTCCAGGTCCCATCATCCAGGATTCGAGGGTCCAGGCCCCTCTTCCTGGGAAGCCGCCATTCAGCTCCTGGCCCCAGCTGCACCAGTGGGGAGGGATGGAGGAGAACAAGGACACGAGGGCTCTCACACCAGATGCTGCCCACAGCCTTGTGCCCACTGTCTGGGCCACAGCAGCTCGGTGACCACTGCCCAGAGTAAGAGAAGCCTGGAGGTGGGGTCCCCAAGCAACCAGGGCACACAGACTGCCAGCAAAGACCCTGTCTCTCTCTCTCTCCCCTCTTACCATACACTGAGCTGAAGGATGCGCTCAGCACCCTCGCCTGTTGCCACCCAGGGAAGTGTCCCCAAATCTCCCCACATGCTCCATCCTGCTCACGGCACCAAAGCATGGGTCAAGGCCAGCTGTGTGCCAGATCTGGAGCCCCAGGATCCAGAGAGCTGTGACCAAGAAGCACAGCCCTTCTCTGAGGTGGACCCAGATTGCAATGCAGGCGAGGAGGGAGGAGGAAGCCACTCCCGCATGGGGAGCAAGGGGACCCCAGTCCACCGCACAGTGCAGCAGAAGGTCTGGAGGACTGGCATGGCCCATCCCCTCCCTGGACAGGGCTCTGTGCTCCCTCCTGACGAGCCATCCACACCTCTGTACTCTCGGCTTCTACTCTTCCCCATCCATGTCCATGACGCACTTGAGGACGAAGCCTCCCTACAAGGAGCCCTGACCCCAGCCTGCTTCCCGCTCCGGAGTGCTGGGCCCAGGCCTCTTTTGCAACTCTGACAGTCTCTCAAAACACAGTGGACGGGCACTCAGGGCTGCCGTCTTTTAGACAGAAACACTTTTGCCTCCCGCTGGTTCTTTGGTCCATGAGCTGCACACACATTCTCCTGAGATTCACTCTGTTTCTTTCTCTCTGGCAAGTGGGAGGCAGGGCCCTAAAGGGCCCTTTGCCCCAGGCATGGAGGCAGCCTATGTTGGGGCTGGCCCTTGCCCTGGATCCCTTGGGCCTCCACTGCCTAATGGTTTTTTTCAGTGTCCTGCCCTAGAATGCGAAGTCTGCCATGGGTCTTTCCAACTTGGCCGGGCTCCACTCCAGGAATCTCTTCTTCCCTTTCGATTTCCTCTTCTAAACACATTCTTGCCTGAGCTCAGCTATTACTTTGTAAACTTGTGAACCACAAGGTATCGACCCTCTGACACTCAACCTCTTCCACTGGAGCTACAAGTTGCCCAGGTTCCTGGTCCCAATTTTTATGAGGAAACAGTTTAGCAAAAGCCGCTGCAGAGCAGAAATGTTACTAGCAGCCAGTTCCTTGACTCCTGACTACCGCATCGTCCCTGTGGGTAGGGTTTTGTTTTGCAGTTTTGCCTGACGTTTACCAATTTCTGGATTAGTCTGGGCAATTGAACTTGAATGCTGTAAGAAATAAACCCTCCATTTCCTGTCTTAACAAACACATCTGATGTGAGCCGATGGCCCCTCTTGTGTGCGCTGATGGGGGAGCTGGGCCTTTCCTATGTGCCTGGGGGGACAGGGCACAGCCTTACACCTCTGCACAAGCCTTGCTGTTTGCTGTGGTTGGAACACAGAGAGGGAAGACGGGGTGGGATACTAGAGACTGGATGGGCAGCAGGCTTAGGCACCCATGACAGGAAGGTATCTCCTCTGTCCCAGCCCTCTTTAGAGCCAGAATTTAGCCCTGTGATCCTGACTCACACACAGAGAAAGCCGGAGGTGCAGGGTATAGTAAGCGTGTGGGAGCAGGTGGGCCACGGTCACCACGGCAACATCCAGGAAGCAGAAAGGTGGCAGCCCCACCCAAGCCCAGCCCAGGCCCAAGCTGTGCAGTACTGTCCAGGAGGTATGGCCTCGGGCACTAAAGCCAGAAGTTAACCCTGGTGGCTTCATTCAAGAGGGAGTCACAGAAGCCAGCTCTTTCTGATGGGTCCCAGGCCAGAATGAGCAACCTCAGCTGGGAAGCAGCCGGGCAGGGCAGGTGCTTTATCCAAAGCTGGGACAATCAGAACTTGTGGCAAAGCAAGGTGAGGGCGGGCTGGTTGGTCCCCAGAGGAGTCGGGAACATCCACTCCAACCTGGGCCTGCCTAGTTCAAGTAGACCCACGCCTGGAGCTTGCTCTCCAATTCCACATCCCTGAAACCCTTTCCTGTTGTGAACATCATCCTGGGGGATTCATACAGAAAGGGGAAGAACCCAATCCTGCGGGTCCAAACTCAATTGCCTGGAAGCCTACAGGGTCCAAGGTGAGAACAGAGTGAAGTCAGGCCAGCGGGGTGCTGGGCGGAACTGGCACACGGACATGTGACCGACCCACTACCCACGCTAGCTGCTCCAGAGCCAAGAAACGGAGCTTCCAGCTGTCTGGGACAGAAAGCGGGCAGGAATGCGTTTGTGACGGGACCGTTCGGATGGGCCAGAACCGGCCCCAGCTGCTACGCTGCACTATGTGCAGACCAAACCCGTGTTTACTCGGAGAACCTCTGGTTTCCGTCCTCTGGCCCAGTTGCTCATCCTGGCCCTGGGCCCCAGAGGTCACATCTGCTGCCATGGAAGTACATCAGGATGTCTTGCAGCTCCAGAGAGAAGCAGTTCCGTTTTGTTTTCGCCGGGGCCGTCTCAGACTCACACTCACCGTGGGACATGCAGAGGCCCCAGAGGCACCCACACACAGACAGAGAAGGGGGCCTCTGTCTGGAAGGAAGCCCTGATTCACTTCACTCCCGGGCTTTGGCTGTGCTCAGAAGCTTCTCCTCGGGCTGGGGCACCGCCGTGGAGCACCCCCGCGAGTGTCCACCTGCCGGTACCATGGGTCAGATCCAGAACGCAGAAGCGCCTAGAAGGTATGCAGTTGTCACTGTGGTGAGATGGCCTCGCCCAGTGTCCACGCAGCCACGGTGCAGGCTCAGATCCGCTTCCTCCTCCCGAACCCCAGCTGCCTATGCAGAAGATGGCCTCTCCGTCCACTTGGGTGGCTCTAACAGTGGGTGGCTTTCTTATGCGAGCCATGGAAACTCACCTCTCCTCATCCAAGAGTCTGGAGGCCCCAGTCGAGGTGCGCAGTTGTGGTGCTGCAGGTGCGGGGGATCCTGTATTCCGGCTGTTTCTGTGGGGTGGGCCTGTGTCCGTGATGAGGTCACCAGCCTCCTCCCCAGAGACCCTCCTCTACCCACCATGCAGCCCTTGCCTGGGTCTTACTGCCCCAATCCACACACAGGGAAGCCACAGATGCTATTCGTGCTGTGACGAGGACCCAAGACAACACAGGATGCCTGCCCAGCACAGCGCTGCAGCGGGGTCTGATGCCACGGGCAGTAAGCGGGCAACCGCCACGCTCCCAAAGGTGGCAGGCCTGCTGGTTCATCCTGGAAACACAACTGGGAAGGTTGTTTGCCTCTTTTTCTTCTTTAAAATGAAATCTAAAAGCATTTTAGTCACTAAAGCACACACCAGTGAAAAGACAACGAGCACAGAGCCACAGTGCTGCCCCACTGCCCCAGGAGCTACAGTCTGAAGCCAGCTGCACACAGCAGGCTGGTGCTTTCTTGGAGTCGCTGCTCTGCCCCCACCACTCCCCGGCTCCCTGCCCTCCTCGTACAGAGCTGGACAGTGCCCCACTTTGCAGGCTGCACAGTCTAGTGCAATGACTCAACTCTGCTCAGCCCAACCTTCAAGGACCCTGAACAGTGAGACTCAGAGGCCTTTAAAATTTCACGCCCTTCAGAGAACTACATTGGCTATGAGTTTAAAATATTTAAAATACACATTCCCACACACATATCCTGGAGCCTCCATCTCTGCTACGTTTCCTTAGGACCATGGTGTCCTAGAGGGTACAGGCCTCACGTCACAGTGATACCCACAGGCATCTAGCGCAGGTCTCCACAGGGACTGCGTTGTGTGTATGCGAGGACTTATGGCCCCATTAAATGTGCAAACACTGGGCCAGCTGCCCTCTACCTAGCTAATGTTCCAAAGTGTTCTACTCCTAAGGCGCTCATTTGTCCTGGGTTATCTGCCAGCTTCTCCCCTAGTTTGATTTTCCAACTTCAACCAAATTGCCTTCATTTAAAGTCAATTAACTTCTGAAAGAAAAGGTATCATCATGATCCTATTTGCTGAACTAAATTCTCTTAATGTCCCCAATACAAATTTCTGTTTTCAGGGTTTTAAATATAAAGATCATCTGACATTTGGCTTAAAGGTTTCAATCAGTAGTGTTAATGAAGCTCATTAAATAAGTTGCTGTGAATCAAACTGAGATCCAGTAATCATTTTCCTTCTAATTTAAACACCATAAGGAGTCTCTAAAGGACGTTTCCTTTTACAGTTGAGTGTATTCCCCTAACAGAATCGGGAGCAATTAGGGTAAAAAACAAGACCCTCTTAGAGAAGCACCAAGAGTCAGCTGTGTCCGATTACTGCCCCCTCGGAATAGCCCAAGCCACCCTGGCCACCAGGGTGCTGATCAGATCTTACAAATCATTGTCTGCTTCTGTCCCCAAACACGCTTGTCCTACAGGGCCCCTGCCTGCTGTCACTGCCAAATCTCTGGGCTTCTCTGATCCCGATCATCCTTTTCACACCCCACCCGTGCACAGGGCCCAGGACAGCCATGCTGTCCTCTTCAGGGCCTTTGGAGGTGTCCATGTGACATGGGGTGGCCAGGCAGAGGAGGAACCCATCTCCAACGCCAGTGTGACTGGTTCAGGTTTGGACAGGGGAACCTTCACACGGGCTGCAGGAGCCTCCTCTGGACGGGCCCAGCTGAAAGGTGAGGCGGGTATGAGCTGGAGGTCAGGGCTGGACAGGCCCTCTCCCAGGTGTGTGATGCCTGGGCTCTGCACCTGCCACACGAAAAGAGGAGAAAAGCACCCAGGGACTCACAGCAGAGGGGTGGTGGGAGGGAGGGGGCAGGAGAAGGCTGGGGGAGGCTGCGTTTTATAACTTCACACTGAATCTTATGTACTGTTTTTATGCCATTGTGTTGTCTCTCTGGCTGGAGTCTTGGCTTCTTAAAAGGCAAGAAACTCACAGTACATTCTCCTATCTCTCTAGCCCATCCTGCACACACACAGCAGGGCCCAGTCCACAGGGCACTGCCACGCGAAAGGCTCAGCTGAAGAAAGCAGTACATGCCGAGGCCGGTCATCCCTCCCTGTCTCTTCGGCTCAGCAAACTACTGAGACTGCAGCACCAACGGCTCACTAGCGCCTTCCTCTCCGCGCTGCAGAAGCATGATGGTTGCTTGAGCAACAGAACCTGGTGAGCCCTGTCTCCTTCGGGTCGGAGCAAGGTTTCTGATCCCTGGCTAGGCAGAAACAGCCCCTCCTCAGTCTGAAGCAACGCAAAGAAACGGACCTTCAGCCCCTCTTCATCCCTTAAGAATAAAGCATCAGAAAGGAAATAAGGGAAAAGAAAAAAATATGAGAAAACGAAGAAATGGAAATAAAGTTTTTGTAAATGGGGAAGGGAGGAGGCAGTGAAGGGAGGGCAAGGTATGGGGAGGGCAGGGGTATGGGGAAAAATGAGAACCAAGACCTGTCATTTAAAGGTACAAGATCCCAATGATGAAGGTAACTGTACTGTATACCAAAAATGTACCAATACACTTAATGAGGAAAAAAAAAAAGAATAAGGCATCAAAGTATGAGGGATGGAGCCAGGAGGCAGGAGAGGAAAAATAAGACAGGTAGAAAAGAAACGCAGAAAATCATAATTTAAAAATTGTACCTTTAAGGAGGCTGCAACTTCACAACACAGCCGAAGCGAGCCAGGGTTATCTGTGTCTGTGCTCTCTGAACTTGTTTATGCCTCTTCTCTTCCTGGTCTGTCATGCTTGGAATCCCTTAAATATGCTACATGCTCATGAGTTAGCTTAGTTTTGACAAAGTAAAGGGCAGAAACCTAAACTTAAGAAAGAGAAACACAGCCACAGATGTCAATATGTTAGATCACTCATCCTAAAAACAATGCGATGGGCTGGGCCCTGCTTTCCCGGTAACATGAGCCATTATCTTCCTACCTGTGAGCTGGCTATGGCTTTCTCCTGTAAACCAAGCCCAGACTTTCACTAGATTCACAAATTCTACAGTTCCACTGCCAAACATAAATATTCCCAGCTGGAGACTAGAGTGCCCTTCTCTCTTGAAACCCGACATTCTTTTTGTTGAGTGTGTACCTTACTTTCCACCTAATAAATATCTTTATATGAGTGTTTGGAAGATATTTACCCCCGTCACCATCTCTTGATGGTTAGGAGGTTGTCTCAAGGCTGTAAAGAGCCATCCCTGTGCTGCAAGAGAGCTAGTGCAGTTTCTCCTGAATGAAGAATGAACTCCAGGGTCAGGGACTGAACCCCTCCAGCTTTTCTGGGAGGAAAAAGCTGGAAAAGTGAGATGGAGTAACTGAAGAGAGCCTGTTCGGCAAGATATGCGCGAGATTAAGCAAAGCCAGAGGGGACAGCGAGCAAGTGACTGCAGCTGGGGCTGGGGCCGTGCAGACCACAGGACAATGGAAGACAGCAGTGCCCAGCTCGGCAGAGCAGCAGGGTGAGGTCCCCGCAGACAAGACTTCTGGAGAGGAACTGACCACGGCCTGGCCACCACCAGCCAAGAGGGGGACAGGAGCCCAGAGCTTTCCTTCCACTGCCTTCCCGTTTGCTAATGCACTCAGTGGCTGAGGCACAAGATGCCAGAAAGCCCTGGGCACGGCAGAGTGGAGAGGTGAGGAGGGGGTTGTGAAGGCAGATGAGGATGCCACACAGTGCTCTGGACACCCGGTGACTCTGCTGACCCTCGGGCTCCACGGCTGCACGACACAGCACATGGTGTCACCAGCTCCCCGCACGAGGGTTACTGCTGAGTGGACGGCGCCTTCCTGCTGGTCAGCCTGACTGGTGAGGTCCCTGTCTCACTGGTACCCACTGCCGAGGAGCCCCACTGTCCTAAAGTTGCTTGTCTGGAGATCCGCTGGGCCAGGCTGGCATCGCCTCTGCGCCACTTGCCCATTTTCCCTTCAGCTGTCACATTCTTCTGAGCGGCTGTGAGTCCTTCTGTATTCTAGACATTGCTCGGCCTTCTCAAGATCCTTAACTTATATTACAGGGATACAACATGTTTTAAAATTTTGAGAACAAGATAAAAAAAGATAATTTTCCCAAACCAAGAGGCATCGTTCTTTCTACCTATTTTCCCTCTTTAAAACTGAATGCTCAAACCTACAGAATGGGGGAAAGAATTTGCCAGCAATTCTCCAGACAGAACTAATATCTACAATACATAAAGAACTCCAAAGAAATCAGATTCCCAAAATAAAAGACCCAATCAAAAAGTGGGTGAGCAAAATGGACAGAGGCTTCACAGAAGCACAGGGAGCCAAGAAATATATGAAGCACTCAGCACTCCCAGCTTTCAGAAAAATGAGAATTAAAACAGCACTGAGATTCCATCTTACCCCAGAAAGAATGGCTATCATCAAGAAATCACACAATAAAAAATGCTGGTGAGGCTGTGGGGAAAAGGACCCACCACAATGCTGGTGGGAATTGAAACCAGTGCGACCACTTGGAAATCAGCGGCATCCTCCCAAAACAGTTAAAACCATCATACTACAGCGCTCCACGCACAGCCACATTTACAGCACACAACCAACAACAGCTAAACCTTGGCAGCAACCTGTGTATCCATCCACAGGTGAATGTGTTGTTTCCCGCTCTGCCACAAAAAAGATAAACTCAAGTTGTGTGTAAAGGAATTGAGCTGTGTTACGTACGCGCAGACATGCCACACAAGGAAGGAAAACATTACACACTGCAAGCCGGAGCTAACAGAGAACAGCAGGCTCTGTGTCCACCCTGGCACCGGGACTCCTGAAGGTTTGCGCTGCCATCCGCTTCCTGGGGAGAGGGAAATCCGAAGAGGAGGACGGGTGGGCGGAGCCAGAGTTCTGCGTCCAGACAACGTGGCCACGTGACTGCTCACAGGCCCTCACCTCGCCTGGCCACGTCCGGTTCTGCCGAAGCCCACAGAGCCAAGTCTGTTTCTGTGGCAGGCCTTGTGCCTCGGAAATGGGAGCCAAGCTCAGGATATTTCAAAGGAAGCACAGCACAGTACTGCATTATTTAAGGGCAGGATTTATTACCTTTGACTCAATTAGTTACTCTGCACCCACAGGATTCTTTTATGCCCTCCACCTGCCTGGCTGAATTTAAATAACGCCCACACAGAGGGGTTCTGTGAAATTGGGATCTGGGACGCTTAGAGTTGCAAATTACATAAACAGTTCTGTCTAACATGAAACAATCCCACATGGAGATGCCTCTCCCAGTTAAGGTTGAGAATTACAGGGTTCACCACAGCAGTAAGAGGTGCGTCACTCTACGGGCTTATCAACTGGGGCTTGTTTCCCGATCCTGCCTTCAGAATGCTAGTTTCTAATGGAATTTTAATCCTATTTGGGGGATTGGCATTTTTGCCCAAAACATAAAAGCCCCATGATCTATTAATTTTGAAAGACATTGGTTAAATAAAGCTAAGCAAGACTCTGCTCTGCACACCCTTGGAATGGCTGCGCCGGCCCAGGCTTTCTGAGTTCCCAGGAGGGGATGGAGGAGGCAAGATTCTCCACACCGGTGCTATGACAACCTGTTTGCTTTTACTTTAGAAACATTCAGTATCCCAAGAAACCCAGTCCAGGAACAGATGTCACGGCACTCCAGAATCTAGGAATACATTGCTGAAACGAAGTATAAGACTATTTTTGAATAAAACATTAATATTCAATATGTTTATGAGGTGTGATCAAAATTGTGAATGTTTAAATTATTTTTAAAGTATTATTACAGTAAAAGATACGTTGCAAATAATTTCCCTCACAATTCTGCCCCTGGCTTTGAACACACTCACCCGTCACCCTGGCCACCGTCCGGAGCAGTTCTGGAAGTGCTCGACCCAGGATCTCTTTATGGGATGTGATAAAATGTGTGGTGACGGCTGCCGCCTAGCACGAGCGCACAGCACGGCACTGCGTCCTCGCCTGCCGCACTCACTGGGTCTGGAGCTGCGCGACTCCTGGCTCTTTCCCAACATCACGATGAACTTGAATGGATCAGGACGAAGGGGCAGAGGTGACAGCGGAGCTACGGACGCTCAGGAAAGAGGACAGCAGAGCCGCTGCCGGAAGTGGCGAGAGCAACGGGACAAGTGCATTCACGACGGGGGGAGGCTTCTGCAGGCGACTGGATGTGTCTGTCACTGTGACGATTTTTTTTTTTTTTTTTTTTTTTTTTTTTTTTTTTTTTTTTTTTTTTTTTTTTGGGTTAGAAACAATTTTTTTTTTTTTTTTGTTTTTTG
>NW_022900924.1:22071099-22103186 GCF_012274545.1 Fukomys damarensis
TAATTGCATGGATCTGAGCCTTTTCTTTCCTTTTTTTGATAAGATTAGCTAAGGGTTTGTCAATTTTATTGATTCTTTCAAAAAACCAGCTCTTTGTTTCATTTATTTTTTGTATCGTTTTCTTAATTTCAATTGCATTGATTTCTGCTCGGATCTTTATAATTTCCTCTCTTGTTCGAGCTTTGGGTTTTTCTTGCTCTTGTTTTTCTAGGAGTCTAAGTTTCATCGTTAAGTTGTTTATTTGAGCCCGCTCTGTTTTCCTAGTGTGGGCATTCAATGTTATGAATTTTCCACGTAGAACTGCTTTCATTGTGTCCCAAAGATTCCTGTATGTTGTATTGGCATTCTCATTTACTGTGACGATTTTTTAAATCCAGTCATCTACCACATATTCGAACCACAAATGTATATTACATAAATATTTTCCTCGACTTTTCAGCAAACTTTATATGGTCATTTTCAGCTGGAAAATTGTTTTTCACTTCCATGGCTTTCGTTGGTGAAGGGATTTACAGGTCAGGGGAGGAGGCAGCCGCAGCCTCCCTGTCCTAGGCTGAGACACTCTGTGGGTTGGCAAAGTCCTCTGTGGCAGAGATGGATTTCATGGTATATATTCCACATTTTTTTGTGCTTAAAAACCCTACATCAAACATAGTAGGAAGCAAGACAATGACAGAAAATAGGCATGGGAGAAACTGACTGACAGAACGAGTTCCAGCGAGGAAGGTGGATCAGGGCAGCACCCACAGAGAAGCGGGCTCCCCCAGGCTCAGCGAGAGGGCACTCGCCAACCTCAGGATGTCCACCTTCCAGGGCACTGCTCTACGCCAGGGCAGTGTTCACGACACTCACCTTTTCAAAATCATATACAAAATAGAAATGATTTATATCAGACACTAGTTGGCACTCCTGTAATAACACACTGCAGAAGCTAAAGCAGGGAGATCACAATTTTGAGGTCAACCTAGACAATTTAGTGAGACCCTATCTTAAAAATAAAAATATGAAGAACTGGGCAGAAAGTTTTCCTAATATGTGCAAGGCCCTGGGTTCAATCCTCAGTACTGCCAAAAAAAAAAAAAAAAACAACAACAACAGCAAAAAAAAACATATTTTTTTCCAGATAAAAGGAGGACTACATTATCATTGGAATTACGATGCATTATTACTGGACATCTTTTCAGATAAAATCATGTTTTTGGTTATGGTTTATAGAGTTGAACCCCATAGACATAGTTTGGTAAATCAGACAAAAGTTCCAGGGGTGCAGGTGCTAACCAGGGAGCAATTAATGATTATTAAATGTCTCCACAGAGGACTGCGGCAAGATCTCTAGGGCAGAACCCTAACTTCCCGCAGCCTGAGGACCCATGGTACAGGAAAGCATCAGCTGTGCTCCCCAGGAACACACAGCATCAAGAGCTGAAGGATGCAAGGGTGGCAGGAGACAGAGGAGGGACGGTGGACAGGGGCGTCTGCCAGTGACGCCCGCAGCCTCCCCAGGCCAGGTGGCTGCCATGGGCAAAGGGGTCCAGACATCCGGCCACTTCCTCAGTGCAGAGAACAGGCACAGAACACCTGCTCACATAGGGCCTTCACTGGCCCTGTGGACGCAGCACTGAAGGACGAGCCAGGGGTCTGGCCTGTGAGAGGGACGGTAGTCTGGGGCCAGTGGCAGGGCAGGGAAAGGCTCCCCAGGACATGCACAGTGGGAGGGTGGCAGGTGGCTACTGAGCTCTGACTCTGAGTGGATTCAGAAGAAAGCCAGAGCCCTGTGGGGTACCACGGCCCCGTGGCATGAGCTCCCAGGTCCCCTCATAGCCTCCTGTCTCCTCCACCCCTCTCCAGCTCTACCCCTGGTTCTCCCTGTCTGTCTCACTGTCCCTCTTTCTGTTTCCTTTTCTCTCTCTTTCTGTTCTCCCCCTTCCAGCTCCAGCTCCTCCTCTTCCTCCCTGCCTCTCCTCCCAGCCATCCCCACCTCTGCACACCCCTTTGCCCTCTGCACCTGCCACCTCCCTCTGCCCCACCCCCACTGGCCACCTCCATCCCTTGCAGATCCTGTCTCACAGTCCTCTGCCAGGAATTTCTCTGTCCCCTCTTCTCTGAGTCCTGGCTGATGCTCCTCGGTGGCCCTTACCAGAAGTATAATTTCCTATAATTTCGGATTTCTGTCACCGGTGTCTGGTTCTGGTTCTGCTCACCATGTCAGCCCAGCACCTGTCACAGAGCACACCATCCAGTGCACCAACAGGTGTCAGGACCAGCTCCTCCAAGGTGCTCCGAGCCACAGACACCGTCCTGAGCCCCTGCCTCCTGCCACATCCATCTGTGCAGCTGTGATGTTCCCAAAGCCTCTCCGCGTGGAAGGCCTACCTGCTAGTGGGTGGGATCTGAGGAACAGAGTAGATGGTAAGGGCTCTAGCCTCATCACTGATTAACCCACTGATGAGTTCATTCACCAGATGTGCTGTTAGGAGGGGGACTCGGATGGATGAAGGTGTCATTGTAGCAAGGCTTTGAAGGGCCCATCTTATCCTGTCCTTTCTTTTCTGTCTCTGACTCTCCCTTGCTCTCTTCGTCCTACCTTCCATGAAGTGAGGGGCTTCCTCCACCACACCCTTCCACCATGATGTTCCTGCCTGGTTGTCAGCCAACCATAGACTGCACCCTCTGAAACCGTGAGTCACATAAACCATTTCCTCCTTTCGGTTGTGTATACTGGATATTTGGTCCCAACAGCATAAAAGCTCACTAATGCAGTCACCTCGCTACCACTGGGGCTTGGAGACGGTAATCTACTTGCACTAAGCCCTATGCATGGAAATGCAAAGGCAAGGATTCAGCCCAGAGCTACCTGTCATCAGGACCTTGCTTTCTGTTCCTGGGCACATCCCCTCCAGATGTGGATGCTTCTGGATAAGGAAGGCAGAGAGCTCTGCGCAGCCCCCAGGAGTCACCCAAGTCTGTGAGGTGAGGTCCTGTGGCATGTAAAGGGCAGGAAGCCACACCAGTGATCCACCAAAAGCACAAGCGGTGAGGACCCAGGATCCTGGCAGACAATGGGAGGCACAGTGAGAGGTGGCACAGGGAAAGCTGAATACTAACAATGCTCAGCACCACAGAGAATTACTGAGGAAGGTTCTGAACATGCAAAATGAGGGATTCATTTCCTCCCCTACTCAGAAGAGCAGTCGTTCTCCAGGAGTGGAGGAGAGGGCGGGGAGGAGGGGCCCAGTCAATGCCGCCTGGCAAGCAGCTGACAAAGTCAGGACTGGGAAGGGGTCACTGGAGGCAGAAGAAGATGTCAGGTCTGGCGAGGCCTCGCCTCCTGGTCACACGAAGTCCTCACTCCTAAGAGCTGTGGGTGGCATCTGTGTTTTCGCTACCAGCCAGACGGAGTGGGCCAGCCTTTGGCATCCTAAAGAAGGACCACTAGAGATTCTTTTTCTGACTTCCACCTTAAAAAACATTACGGTGAACTGAAAACTCACAACTGTACATTTTATGGGCACAAGGTGACGTCACGATTTAGAGATGTCATGTGGCCGAATTAAGTCAAGCTGGCAATGCACCCATCACCTCAGATACTTGAATCTTGTGATGAGGGCATTCATGATTTGATCTCTTAGCAATTCTGAGATGTATAACACACAGTTGTCGGTGCTGACCGTAGCACAGTGGTCGATTCCTCAGCATCTCTCAACATGAACAGACCAGGATGATGGGGCACAGGCACAGGGTGGAGTACTATGCACCCCGTTAGAGGGAAGGGATTCCATGCCTTTGCCAGTGCGGTGGAAATGGAGAGGAGCTGTGGGTGAAGTGAGAGAAGGCAGGTGCACAAAGATGAATGCAACACATTCCCACTTCCATGTGAAACAGAAAAAGACCTAGTTAAGGGCTTGTGTGTCACACGTACCACTCAAATATCTAAGACTGCTGATTCCCACACACACAGCAGTGGCAGCACCCCAAAGAGCAAGCGAGAGCAGAAGCGAGCTGCAGGGAGATGCTCACTGGGGCTGTTCCGACCAGTGTGCTCTCCAGGAAAACGGCCGCCAGTGACAGCAGATCACTTGTGAAGGACTATTAGAGGGTGCTGAAATCAGAATTAGGAATATAGCTCAGCACCCACGCAGTGCAGATATACAAACAGAAAAGCCGACCCTGAGCCTGTGTGTGGACAACCACGTTCAGTTACGAAGTCATGCTCTGCAGAGAAGACGGAACAAAGGCAGCATCTCCTCGGCTGAATGGCAGGGCAGGGGCTTCCATTTTCTCTTAAAACTCTTCAAAAACAAGGAAGAAGTATGGTACTCAGCTCCCATGAGAGCAGCCCTCTGTTCAATCCCCACTGTGACCCCGTTCTCCCCTCTTCTTGCAGAATCGGGTCCACTTCCGGGCTCAGCTTTAGAGACTCTGTGGCATCTCCAGCCCCCGTTTTTGCCTCCTGTCCCCTCCCACTGGGTCCACCCTCTGGGTCACCGGCTCACAGGCAAGACTCTGCTGGAGACATTCCTGGCCCCCCTCGCCCCCAAGCTTGCTCTTGTCCTCCGCCGTGGAACAGCCAAGCATCAGAGAAGATCTTAAGACCTTCTCCTGCGCCACCATCGAAGCACAGCGCCTCCCTCTGCTCTCTTCCTGTGGTCCCTGCCTCCTGCAGCACCGCCCCAGACTGCCTCTTGAGGAGCAGGCGACATCATCCCGTTTCAGCCACTGGACCAGTGCACCCATTCCTCCATTGTCTGTGCAACTTTCTCTTCACTCTGCTCGTTGCCCTGCCCACCCTGAGCGGGTCACAAGCTCATCTGCAGACAGGGCACGGGCACAGAGCCCACTGTGCGAGGACCTGCGAAGGCAGACAGGGTCGTCTCCGAAGTCAAGGGCTGTCAATTTGGATTCACTCTTCTGGCTCTTTGGGAACTTACAGACCCCCAAAAGACACCTCCCCAGCCAGGATAAGTGTGATGGATGGAGGAGAGGCTGCAAACATGCTGGCCAGGGGCTGTCAGAGCCCATCGCACTGGCCATCCATCTCCTGCTCACTGCCGGCTGACAGCGCTGGTGCCACGTTTTATCTGCTCTCCACCAACAAGGCCCTAATGTGCCCTCCGGGCCCCGAGGAGCATGGGAAAGTACATGGGGCCAGAGGCAGCTGCTGCCCCAAAGCTGCAAATTACCCAGCCCAAAGCGGCTCAGGCAATGACTTTCGAGACTTGGCTCCCACATAAGTTAATAGAGCAATATTAAAAAGAAAAAAACAGCAAAACTTTCTCTCCCAAGAGCTCTCTATGTTGTCGAGGAAGCAATGGAGCCTGGCCGAGATGCCTGGGAGTCTCAGAATGCATTATATTCAGGAAGTTGTGAGTCTCTATGCTTGGTGCCCTCCCTGTCCCCAACCTGGTACACAGCAGGTGCTCGAGAATTGCCCAGAAAGGCATGGATTTTAAAAGGCTCTGACTTTAGTGGCTTCTGTTCTGGTACAGTCTCGGTATGCAGTGTCCTCAGTCTGAGGTGCTCAAAGGTGAGACTTGGGGGAAGTGATGGATCGTGAGGGTTCAAACCTCATCAGTGGATTAATTCCCTCCTATGTTCATAAGTGAGTAGGTTTATTAGGAGGTGGATGAAGCACGACAAAGGATAGTGGCTTTGAGGTGCCCCTGAGCCCTTTCTCTCAGACTCTTGCCCTTCTCCCCTCTGCTTCCTGGCCACCGTGAGGTGAGCAGCTTTCCTCCGCTGGGCCCTTCCACCATCATGCTCCTGCCTTGCCTCAGGCCTGAAAACAATAGGGCAAAATGACCATGGGTGGAGACAGGGAGCCAAAATAAAGCTTTTGTCCTTTAAGCTGTTTTCCCCAAGATCTTTTTTCATGGCAATAGAAAGGTGACTCAGCATCTTCAGAGTTAGAATTCCACCTTAACCTTGAAAATTACCCTAATGAATTTATAGCACTTTTTGAACTTCACTAAATTATTTGTGTGATCAATCATTCTGTGCCTAAATTAAAATGTCAGGGAAGAGGAAACCAAACTCCTGGTATGCCTGAGTTTCAGTAACTCATTTACAAATGTAGGTTGAAAGTTTTTGCCTGGTACAAACAGCAGTATTGTATTTGCCACCTGAGAACTCTCTGGGCTTGCACATTAGAGTTAAAAGAGGGTTTTTTCCCCTTTAAAATTTGCCTTATTCTTTTATTAACACCTAAGAGATTACAAAAATAAATACTTTTTAGTTACTAATCTCTGCTTTGCAATTTTCTTAATGAAAACCACTATGCTGCCTTGGGGAACTAAAAATCAAGTTTATATATGAAATTCTACCTTCTAGAATTCTTATTCCAGTTCTTTATTGAGGAGCAAGTTTTTGAACAAACTACAACCATAATAGCACACTTTCCCACGGTCACTGCATCAGTGCCAGCTACACACATGTAACACACCCCTGTTTATAAAGACGACTCCCCCTGCAAATGCTGACCGGGGGCCGCCCACCTCTCTCTCCATCCCAGCACCCACGTCCTCTGCTGCGCTGACCACAAACCCTCCCTGACATGCCTGACTCCGGTGAGATCTTCAGGAATAAACAGGCTAAGCAACCAGGCTGTTTTTCTCAATCAACAGAAGGCAGTCTCCTCAGTGCTGAGAAGTCCAGGATTGTCTCCACCCCTAAGCAGACTGTCTTTGACTCAATCATGAACATCTCACCCCAGATTCCTGAGCCCCTTCCGTCCCTACATAAGCCGCACTCCTTTCCCAGTTATTGCTAACATCTCTCTCCTGGTGTGAGCCATCCTCTCACAGATGAACTCTCTCCCAGCTGCTGCTCTCTCTAACAATGTCAGCCCATCCACATATGGATTTAACAAATGGCTTTTCCCAGCTAGCTGTTAGACTCTATCCCCAATTTTAGTCCCTGATGTTCGTCTCTGTTCACTGGAATAAACTTTTCTTTGAAAAGCCCGTTTAAATGAGTGATTTCGGGTGCACGGTCTATAACACTCCCTGCCTTCCCTCTCCCTCTCTTTCTCTGGCTCTTCCTTCTTTCCATTAGATCTGAAATCTGTAAGGATCCCTGCTGGTGCCCTTACAAGGGTAAATACTCTGCACAAATCAAACCGAATGGCAGTTACTTGCAGAGCAGTGGAGACACCAGAAGAAGGGTCCGTGAGTCCTCTGGAGGGGGCAGAACACCGATCCCACCTCACCCAGCCCAGCTGGGGAGAACCGTCATGTGCAGGCCACGCGGCTGCTCTTGATTGGATGGTGGAGCTTCATTACTTGGAGAGAAAGCAGGAGTTCAGTGATCATGTGAGGCAAAGACGACAAATACTGGAAGGAGTTGTTTGTCTACGCCAACTTTTGCCCAGTAGCTGGGTCTGATGGGTCCCGGACATTTTCCGACGAGACGAGCAAGTAATTTTGTACATATGCCGAGTGTGTGTGTGTGTGTGTGTGTGTGTGTGTGTGTGCGCACGCGCATGCATGCGCATGCACGTTTGACAGAGAGAAAAGGATGGAGCGAAAGACAGAGACAGAGGCAAAACAGCAGTCGAAGCCAAGATGAAGCGAGACCAGCTGGGGCCAGGAGCCCAGGCAGAATCGCCTGCTCTTCATCTGGAAAGGACTTTCTTGGTCTGTTTTGTGTCGGTCTGCAACCACCAGAAGTGTCTGGACCATGTGAAAGCTATCAGGGGAGGGGCCTGCACGTCCAGGAGTTACCACCACATCCGGTGTCAGTGCTGAAGGAGGTGAGGTGGGCAAGGTGGGTGTGGCCACGAAACCCAGTTGCAGTTCTTAGAACGATGCTTGAGGTGAACCTGCCCCCACGCAGGGCTGAGCAGGGCCTGCCCCATCGTCTTAGGGTCAGAAAGGGACAGATGGAAATGAAGGCAGCGTGCCGAGCCGTGTTAACAAGGTCTGTGTGTGCTGACAGCAGGTCCCTGAGGCGCTACGATGCTACAGTCCAGCCACCCCTTGGGAGCCAGGCTGAAGGACCCAGCCACCGCCCTGTGCCGTGCTCCCCTCCCTTGTCCTATGGCCCTGAGTCGGTCCACGCGGCACTGTGCTTTTCCTCTGCTCTCTGAGATGCAAACCTTTCCAAAGCCCGCACCCTTGGGAAGGTGTGCTTCCCAAGGACAGTGTGCTCTGGCTGGAAGGCACCAGTGTGGAGCGAGTGCCACAGTCCAGTGGGGGCCCACGTGGGAGCCACATCCCCTCAGTACAGCAGCGCCCACCCTGGGAACCTGCGCTGTCCAGTCCACAAAGCGATGGTGTGTGGCTCCCCCTGTGGGTCAGGGACCGAGCTCGGGCCTCTCCCCGCTGCTCAGCCTGGAGCTCTGCCTTCCTCACAGTCACTCCCTTGGGTGTGGTGTGCTTGTTGCCTGCGTTCCCGCCCCGATGCCCATAGCAGACTCACGTGCTGAGGGTTATCACAGGGCCACCTCAGAGAGGCCCGGAGTTCTGAGGGCCACGGGATCGAGGGCCACACTCCACAGGACCCCACAGGTGAGATGAGGCACGTGCACCACTGCTCAGCCCTCATGCTGATTCACGTCCCTCACTGCGAATGCTGATGTTCGCCTGGTCCCATCTGCAAAGTCTGAGGCTAAGAGGTCAGTGTGCACCACGAGGCCTGTGTGCACACACCGAGAGCCCTCCATCAGCCCTGCCCACCAGCTTGCCTCTTCTCCTTTCCAGTCTGCCACCAAATGGCCGGAAGGTGTGGAGAGAGGCTTCGTGACACCACTCACAGAGATGTCACAGTGACCGCCTGGGACAAAGGGAGCAGTTAAGAATCTGAGCGGTCCCTTCCCCCATCATACGGATGTCAGCAGAGGGCAGAGTCTCCACAAAACGGCTCCCGTGACCTTGTGTCCATCAGTGTGATTCAAACAGTGACTGTCACCTTAGCCCAATTAAGAGCCTCGCAGGTGAGTGCAGTGGCTCTGAGCGTGGCCACGGGTTGTCCAGCGACGAGTGGCATTTGGGCCAACAAACGGAAGGGGAGGGCTGGCTCTGAGGGTGGGGATGGCAGCCCACGGCTCACAGCCCACATGAAAGGCCAAGGAAGGAGGGAGTTGCTGGGCCTGCACATCCTTTGGGGCTCCTGCTGCCTCCCTGGGTCCTGGCAGCAGCGACCCCAGGGAACTTCCAGGCTTCAGGCTCGGGCGTCTGCACTTGCTTCTTTGTTCCGTGGCTCTGGCTCCTGGGTCCTCCACTCTGGCATGTGGTTCTACCTCTGCCCTGTGAGCCCACCTAATAAACGCCCCTGTGTAGTTCTACACACAACTGCCTGCTACCACTGCTCCTCTGGCCCTCACCAACCCCAACAAACTGCACCCCGACCTGGGAGTCCCACTGTTCCCTTCCTGAACTCCACCAAGCTGCCAGTTTCCAGGATGCAGCAGGGCAGTCAATGCGGCCTGCACGGGAGGGGACAAAGAAACCCCAGGTTTCATGGGAAGCTAGGCTGGCTGCTCACTGCCTGACAAGTCACGTCCGGCCTTGGCCCGAGTACTGGGAGGCACCTAGGTGAGGGGGCTCTGCCCCTTCTGTCCAGTCACCAACATCATTCCAAAACAGAGGGCGAAGCAAACTGCCACTGGCAGCTTAAAATCCAACGTCTTTCGGCTGTGGCAGGGAAAGCGTCCCCAGCACAGACGAGATGAGCGTGACCCAGGCTCCCACGCTGCTCCTTGTGATAAGCAGCCGCTGTCACTGGGTCCCTAAAAGGTGATTGGCATGAGCCGTCCACTCCGCGCTCCCACCTGGAACACAAGCACCACTGAGGGGAGACCTGGACCACACAGAGAGAGGGGGTTCAGACACCAACAGCAACGCCGAGGGAGTGAGGACATCGCCTCCCCCAGGGCCTGGGTGGAAAGTCGGCAGAAAGGGCTTCTGCTCCAGCCTGCCTCTAGTCTGTGAGGGGTCCTTAAATTTGAGAGAGCAAAATGAGAAGCATTTAAAACGCAGTTCCATGTGACCAGCTGGGCGGCAGGTGCCCTCTTGGACCCATGGGGAGCTGCCCCAGGGTATCCTGCAGGCCCCGTGCACACAGCCCACCCTGTGATGCTGCCCTGGTGTGAGGCGGCCTCGGGGTCCTCGCCAGCACCCTTTACCGCACTTTGGGCAATGGTCAAGTATCCGTCTCATGATCTCTATGACAAAGTGGGTCCAGAAGTCTGGCTTGAAAGTCCTTTTATTCAAAGTGAATTTTTCTTCATTTTTTTGAAGACTCTCAAGGTTTAGAATAAGTGAATCAGGAAGCTGAGGGAGTCATTTGCCTTTACTAAATATCTATTCTGAAGAAAGCTGCTACGTGTTATAGACATGAAACTGCTGTGCATCAAATGCCCCAGAATGCTACGTGTGTGTGTGTGTGTGTGTGTGTGTGTGCGTGTGTGTGTGTGTGTGTGTAGAACTTCTGATCCAGGTGCCTGCCCTGTGTGGCCCAGTCTCTCTTCCTATGACTGCCTCTGGCTGTCTCAGTGGCTGCAGGGTGCTTGCCCTTCCTGCACAGCTCCCCTGCCATCTCCTCCTCACTCAGAGAATAGCTCAGATCCCCTCCTCCTGTCTGCATCTTCCCGACATTGCTACCCAGGGCATAACAGTTGCTGGGAAAGGAACCCCAAAACCCCAATTAAGGTGTGGGTCAGGTCTTGGGGACCCAGGAAGAGCCCAAAAGTCAAGTCCTGTGCCTCCCTCTCCCACCAGGACACAGACTTCACAGTCCCCAGGGAAGGGGTTACCGCAATGCAGTCAGCACCCATCATGCCTCCACCCCTTCGTCACCCTCTGCCCACCTGTGGGCTGCTCCCAGAGGCTCTGCCTGTGCATCTGACCCTTCCCAGATCCCAGAGCACAGGAATAAGCAGCAAGGCTCTTGGAGGGGCTGGGCACGGGTGCGAATCCGTAGCAGGGAAGGCTGTACTGCCTGGGTGCACCCATGATGCTCACTGAAGTCCCGGGCCATCTGAGGTCTCCAGGATCCCCCAGAGGGACACACGGGAGCTGCCCCTGTCTGGCACGGCTGGCTCCACCCGAACGAGCTCGGATGGGCAATCCCTGTGTTCAGTGGCAGCCTTGTGGCTGAGGGACCAACTTGGGGCTCCCGGCCAGCTCTCACCACAGCCCCGAGGCCTGCCCCACTCACCCCTTGTGCTGAGGGCCGAGACACTATTCTCGGACTGAACCATGCACGTGTCCACTGAGCTCATTTTGTGGCTCACTGAGCTGCGTCAGATATAAGAAGTCTCCGAGTACAAAGGAGTCTGCCAAGACTGGCCAGTTGCCACCTCCGAGCAGGCAGGAGATCCTGTGGCTCAAGGGGCAAGGGCCAGCGGTGCTGCACCCGGCATGGTAATGTAGTCCAGAGCGGTTTCTGCTGTCTGGGAGGGAAGGAAAGGGTGGAGGCCAGAGGAGCCCTGGAGCTGAGCGCTTTCCTCGGTCTTTGAACGTTACACAGAAATGCACCAGCTCCTCACCAACGAAACCATACAGCCCTGAACTCTGCTTCTCCTGGCTGCTGAAACGAGCTCACCAGGTCCCCAGGGAGAGGCGAAGGGCCCTGGGGGACAGAGGGACCTCCCTAGGGTCAGCGCTGAGGTCGGCCAGCTGCACCGTCACGTCCGTATGCCCGCGCTTCACTGACACGGTCTGTGGCTTCTGTGGGCGGGGCATCAAGCGAGTGGAGCATGCAGTGGACAAAGCCGCACACAACACACAACCTCAGTCCACTCAGACGTGCAACAGGGCGTGACGCCCTAAGTTGGTAAAAGAAGGGCTAAATTAAGGCCTGAAAGTGAAAGAGCTGCAGAAGGTGACAAAAGGTATTATTCCCTGTTTGCAAAAGCAAAGGGAAAAAATATGGATTTGGAAGCTTTTAGTAAAAATTTTTGGAAACATTTCTGACATTTTCTCATTGGGCTGAAGAGTCACTGAAAACATCTCTTGGCAAAAGAGAGAGAAAACAAAGAAAAGGTAAATATGGAGAGGACACATAAACTATTGCTTCATATTTCAACCAGAGAGGACGGAAGAGTGAAAATGCAGAGCTAGAGGCAGAGGGCACATGTGAAACACGCTTCTGTGTGGGACTTGTGCTAGTTGCCAGGGAGGAGAAGCACCAAGTAAATAAAACTCAGAACCTGGTGCTCTCACACCCTCAATATCTCCGCACCCTGGGGCACGCGCTGCCCACATCCAGGGAGAGTTCTGTGCATGGGGCGAGCTCCCTGGAGGAGCAGCAAGAAGGCTGCAGGTGGGAGAGGAGGCTGTGAGAAGATGAGGGAGGTGGCCAGGTGGGTGGAGGGGCTGGGCGGGGAACCCCAGGGAAAGGCGCTGTACCCAGGGCTGCACCAAAAGGGCGCTCCTGGAAGAGCGGGGAAGGCCCCGGACTGGCAATTTCAGAGAAATGGTGGCTCATCCGAACTGGACAAGAGAACCAGTGAGATGTAAAGGGGGGACGATTTGTCTTCCTTCAAATCGAAGTCCTGGGGAACAGCATGAAGGCCTGGGGCTGTGGTCTGACGAGCACCCTGAGGCAGGTGTTCAGCCCCAGCCAGTGGCGCTCCTGGGATCTCTGGGAGGTGAGAACTGGTGAGAGGTTGGTTCCTGGGGGTTGTGCATGAGAGGCGACACTGGGACCCTCCCTTCCCTCTCTCTGCTTCCAGACACCATGATGTTCAGCCCCAACACAGAGTCACAGTGGAGCCAAGTCACCATGGCCCAGAGCCTCTGAAGCCATGAGCCCAGTAAATCCTTCTACCTTTGAAGCTGGTTCTCTGAGGTGCGTTGTCACCACAGAAAGCTGACTGACGCATGTGTGGAAGGCTAGGGTCTGCCCCCACGATGCCCACTGCACGGTGAGGACATGCCCTGCAATGCACATGAGTGATGGAGTGGAAGACGGACTTACCTGCCCTCCCTCTGAAGGCCAAGTCTAGGTCAGGCAGGGAGAGAGACCGCCAGGCCCCCAGCCAGAACCATCCCTCCTGAGCACCCGGCCAGGCCCCCACGTCCTCTGAGGAGCCGCAGGCACCAGGCCAAAGTAGTGGCATTTCCAGGACTGAGAAACCTTCCTCTGGACCCTCCACACACGTGTGCAGCAGTGGCTGGGAACGAACGAGGTCAGAGCTGTGAAGACAGAGCTTCACCCTCGGGAGGCTCCCGTGCACCCGGACGCGGCATGGGCACCATGTGCCCAGGGCTGGGCCAGATCCCGAGGTTTAGGGGCTGCTGTGTTACCTCCCCACCTACAACAAGAGAAGATCGTGGCCTAGAGACCAAGTAACCAGAGCCTGTAAGAGGCGGAAAGAGACCGTGGGGTTGGGGAGAGTTAGTGTGGCCGGCGGAAACAGACACAGGTAAGATTCGCACCGCGTCATTGCACACAAGTGAATTCATCCATCCAAATGCATCTTGAGCTCTCAAACTTTACACGCTCACACAGCACGTATGTTTGGCTAAATGAGTGCATACGATGTGACTGGTGTAGTGGACAGTCTACTAGTTTTACACCTGTGTGGATTTGTGTGAATTTGTGTAACCACCACCACCATCAGAGCAGTTTCGTCGCCAGCATCCCCTCTGTAATGGGAACCTCTGCGGCCCCCTCAGCCCCAGCGAGCCAGGTCCCAGACTCCATTCTGACTCCCAGCACGTCCCGTAAACGGGATCACACCAGACACAGCTTCTCCCACTAAGCGCACGGCCTTGATAGAGGGTCAGGAAAGCGTGCGGTGGCAGAGGCCAATGATCCCACACTGCCAGAGGCTAATGCCTGCAAGGCCTGTGCTGCCTTCTGGGATCCAGGATCCCACTCTCTACCTCCACAGGGTTGGGAAATTTCAGTAATAAACACATTGTCTTCTGTTTCTTCTGACCTGTGCGTCAGCAACTGGAAGACCGGAAGGGAGTGCTGCCTGACAGGAGTCCAAGGAAACAGTGGCCCTGGAACGGAGGGACAGTGCAGCCCTAGCTGTGCTCCTGATGCCCTGGGCAGGGCCCAGCCAGACAGGTGCAGGCAGGTTGTAGTCCAGAAGCAGGGGTCAGAGGGCTGGGCACTGTGCTTGTGGCACCCTGGCCTGACTGTCAGGATCCCACAGCTGCCTGTGTGGGGGTCCAGGGCTAGGCCCACGTCACCTGTAAAATCAGCCTCAGGTTCTCTCTTTACCAACCTGGGAGGCCTTTGAGGGGCTGACTCAAGGCCAGGAGGGACAGAGATAAGCCAGAGACTCCTCAGAACAGGCCTCCGCTGAACAAGAGGTTCTGCCTCCTTCTCAAGGTGACACGGGCCTGCATGGGCAGGGACCTCATTCTGGGCATGGGACAGTCGCCCGCAGCTCAGCTGGCAGACACCTGCAGCTGGCAGTCCTGCTGTGACAGTGAATGTGGAAACCACTGCTCCTGGCCTTCTCCGTTGCACCTGTCTGGGATGCAAGCCCCTGAGCCTTCCTCGCTGTGACACAGGCAAGAGTTTGAAAAGTGGAATTCTAAGAAATCACTCTCAAACCTGTGGGAAAAGGCATAGGTGCTAATTTTGGAGGCACCAAAGGCTCATAATCAGCCCTGGAAAGGACACATTTTCTGAGCGCCATGCCTGAAATCCTGGCAGGCTCGAGATGTCACTTCTGGCAAGAAGAATGGATATATTCTCCTCAAAGTGATGCTTTTCTTGCCCTCAGGTTTTACACTGATAGAAATTACCAGAAATGTCATTTTCTTCTAAGAATACATGGTGAGTCTCCTCACACCAGATACATCCAAAGGCCTCTTTATCCAAGAAA
The DNA here is from genome assembly GCF_012274545.1 of Fukomys damarensis. Taxonomy (NCBI): domain Eukaryota; kingdom Metazoa; phylum Chordata; class Mammalia; order Rodentia; family Bathyergidae; genus Fukomys; species Fukomys damarensis. Next base: position 22,085,888 of record NW_022900924.1, read on the forward strand.
TAACACCCATGGCAGCAAAATACTGTCTTATTTGTATAATTATTGGGTTTAAATAGATTTGGAGGTAAAACTCTCACTGCACAGCCAGGAAAAGCAGCAACCTCAAGACACGTTTTGCAATCCTCATGCACATGATGGGGAAGAAAGGGACCAGCGTCCCACTTAGGACACATTCGGCACAGTGTGGACACAGAGAAGAAGGCGCTGCTAGAGGCCACCTTTCAGGACAAGACTGACGGTGCAGAGGTGGAAAACACCAGCTGGGGAAATTGCTGGAAAAACATGGCAGAGTCTGAGAGGCACAGCCATCAGCAAGCGAAGGACAGCCCTACGACAGCCCTAGGACAGTCCTATTTCCCTGCTGCAGCCCTGCCTGGGAGGTGCCCATGGTCTCTGGTCATGGATTTTGGCCTTGGACAAATTGTTCACTCTGTAAAGTCGTGCCAGGAGCCCCCAGGAGACGGACCTGTGCTGCATGGGGGACACACAGGGCAGGAAAGGTCCCCACCCACACGCATTCTCAGGGGAAGAGACAATGAGCAGAGCACAGCAAGTTGTGGGAAGGAGAGGGGGCCCCACAGGGCTGTCAGGCTCCCTGAGCCTCATCTCAGCCCCTCGAGTGCATGCCCAGGCCGCTGGGTATCTGCAACACAGTCTGTTCAGTCTTATTGCAGTGACTCCACGGTTCGTTCACCATGACTCCAGAGTTCTGCCCTGGCCCCAGCTGGTCTGACAGAAATATCAACCCTATAAACATCTCTCCATGACCACATGCAGTTTGCAGATCAGCTAAGGTCTGCTGTTTCCCAGGAAACTCTCCCCACTGCTACCAATCAGGACCACGCGGGAACTGCACCTACAATGCAGCTCTGGTGTGCCAGAGCACTGAGCAAGGGACAGGCGAGCAGCCACTGGGCAACCCAGACTGGAGTGCACATCCTGGGTGAGCACAGAAGAAGTCCTGCATCCCAGGGCAGGGACAGAGCCAGGACAGCAGCCCCCACAGCCACAGGTGCTGGGCCCACAGCGCCTGCTGCTGGTGGGGTGTGGATCCCCTAGGGAGCTGGCAGTGGTGACCATGGATCAAGAGGAGCCCAGGCCTTCCCTGTGCCCAGGTGTGGGGGTCAACTGGGGTCCCTGGCCAGCCAGGCACCTCCCATGCCGGGAGTCACAACTGCAGGCAGAGGTGCCACCCACAGCGCTGCAGGCCAGCAGGAAGCCACAGGCCCGTGTATGGGCTCATGGGCCTGCTCTTGCCTCCCACCACCAAGTAGGACTTCCCTTTCATCCCCAGCTACCTGTTTATATTGTTCTTTCACCAGCAGCCTGAGCCTCGGCATCTGACCATGCCACCCTTACACACATGTGGACGTAGCGTGTCAGTGGGGGACAGCCCTGCCCCACGGGCTGATCTGGGTGGCCGGCTGTTTTCTGGAGGGCCCAAGGCAGGCTCACCCCAGGGCCCAGCCCCTGACCGCAGAGCTCACCTGTTCCTCTTCTGCCCAGGTGGCCCCTGGAGGCAGGTGCAGGTGGGTGGCCGAGCTTCTCATGACAGCCATCTACAGGTCATGCCACTGTCTCCTTCCCAGGAAGCCAGGCCCCAAGGCCAGTTCGAGAGGGGGACTGGCTAGGACCAGGCCACATCCTAGGCAGGACAGTGATCTCCCCCTACACGGGGCTGCAAGGCACCCAGCTGACCTGTGACACACACACCTCCATGCTAGCCGGCTTCCCCCCATCTATGTTGACAGTGTTTTCAATGTTCTTTAAACATCGATTCCCTGTCATGCTTTCAAAGTTGGCAGTGGGAGAAGAGACAGACCTGGCTTCACTCTGCCTTCTTCTACCGAAGATGCTGGTGAGATGAAGCCCTAGTTCTCGAGGAAATGCCTCCCGCACATCCCTGCATGCGTTCCTGCCTCGGTTCACTCTATAGCTGATGTCACAGCTAAGCAGCCCTGCATGTGCCCATCAGCCCCCTTTCAAAACATACTGACGCTGCTTATTTGCCCCCAAGGCCCCTGGGCAATGAGGGTCACACAGGACCGACCACACCTTGCTCTGTGTCTCTTTCTGTGTGGTCGAGGAGCAGATACGGAGAGGCTGCACTGTGGGGTGCTGTTGCCATGGGGGCCTCCTGCAGGTGTGAAGGTCAGCTCAAGGTGAGGATGTGAGCATCAAAGACAGGAACTGGGTGCCAAGAGCCCGGCTGCAAAACACCGGTGTGCACAACCCTAAAATAACAACACGACCACACTGAATGCAAAATGCTCCTCGGGCTGAAGGGAACCGGCCACAGCAGCGGGACTGGGCCCCAAGGCTGAAGGAGACGGGACAGGTCCTCGGGAGCGGTGCCACCTGACAAGCCACATCCCTCACACTAGCATGGGAGGAAGAACACTGTGCCTCTGTCCCCAGAGCCCTCGGCTGTCTCCGCACACGAGATACACCACACAGGGTCCGGGGAGCCCCACTGCCAGCCTCGGGACAGGCCCTCCCGCTCGTCCCTCCTGGCTCCCTGCAGGCGACACATGAGGCAGGAGACAACTACCCTCTCCAGTGTGTCCACGTCCGTTCCTGAGGAACTCCCAGGACACAGACAGCAGGGCAGCTGGCCACAGTGCCATGCGCCTCTCGGGAGGTCTCAGTGAACGTTTCACAGCACCAGAACAGCAAGGTCTAGGGACACCGCCCAGGGCACAGCGTGCAGCCAGGGAAGAAGCTGTGGCTCCGATGTGCCCAGTCCCGCCCTCTGGGGGTCAATGCCATTTCCTCGGCTGGCAGTGGGGGTGCTGGTCACATGGAGTACCCCGCAGTGGACACCCCTCACATTCCACCCAAGGGCAGCCTGGGCTCCTGGAAGAGGCCGGGCAGCAGTGGAGACAGCTTCCTGGGGAAGCCGCCGGCTCCCCACGGCCTGGCCCGTCCCAGCACAGTGTTGCTGTGAAAGGGTCCCAGCTCGCACGGCAGACGGTCCTGGCCAGCCCCACACCCTCCCGGTCCTCCCACGCATGCTGGCTCCCATCGCTGCCACTGGATTCTCATTTTGTTCAAACTGATTCAAACTGTTTTGTGTTTCTGTAGCTCCCAACCAGAGCCTTAGGAAACGCTTTTCTCTCCTGGTCAGCCCTGAGATGTGCACAGCTTGGACATCTTCATTCCTATCTTGGAAAGTAAAAGGCTGGGAAAACCAAAAAGTCAGTTTCCCTGAACTCGCTGGAGAATGCAGCTTGTCCCAAGAACTCCTCTTTCCCCAAGTCTGAGAGAGACACATCCAGGGAAGGAGGGAATGAAGGCAAAGCACAGTATTTTCTTTTTCTCAATTGACCCAAAGATACCATTTGTTTTGATGACAATAGAGACAAGAAATCACATCCAGGTTTCCAGGGACAGCAGGGAGGAATTGGGAAGACTCTGTTCCAAGTTACCTGTACTATATGTGAGGCTACAGTGCTACACAAAGCTGGACGTGGATTAGTGAAAAACGAGTATGGAAATATTAGAGAAGCAGCTGATTTTCAGAGTTTAATTGATATGCTAAGAGAGGAGATAAAATGGAAGTATAGAAAATACTAAAACCAGAAAAGGTAGAAAAAGGAGACAAAGAACAAACATCAGAAAAGTTAAAAGTATGATCAACACTAACTGAACGAGGGTTCACATCATTCTTTAAATGTTAATGGACCAAACACACTGGTTGAAGGGAAGAGATCATCAAAATGGGTTAAAAGCAAGATTTAATGGAAACTCACCTTAACTACAGAGACTTCCAGGGCAACACAGATGGGCTGGAGACAGCCACACCATGCTAACCATCATCAGGGTTTTTATTAATTTCAGAAAAAGCACATCTCAGAACAAGGACAATTTTTGGGGGTGAAGAGGACATTGCATAATGTTACAAGGGTTAGTTACCTAGGAAGGTATAACAGTCTTAGGTGTTCATGCTTCTAATAAATACACACAAAAATATGGGCAAAAATCACCACTACAACAGACAAACCCACTATTATTGATGGAGACATAACATTTCTCCATCAGTAATCAATAGATCGCACAGGCAGGAAATCGGTAAGTATATGGATGACCTGTAGTACTAATGTGTGCCATTCTGCAGGACAGAATGCACATTTTATTATGCTCACACCAGCACTTACCAAGGAAGAAAACAGTCTGGGTCATACACCTGACATTTAAAAGAATAAAACTCAGATGAAGCATATGCTCAGCCCAAGATAGTAATTAAACAAGTAGTCAGTGCTAAAAAATGGTAAGTCTAATAAATATTTGTAGATTAAGGACTACAAGTTAAATAGCACATAAGCCAAAGAGGAACTCTCAAGAGATATTTAAATGTCTTAAACTAAATTAAAATGAAAAGATAACATCAAGATCTGTGGTCTCAGGAAAGGAACACTCACAGGTACTCACAGGTACATGGAGAGCATATATGAGAAAGAGGAGAGATGGAAAAATTATAGGCTAATCTAAAATCAATGGCTTTCATCTTGGTAGCCTAGAAAAATAAAGAGCAAATGGTACCCTAAAGCAAGCAGAAGAAAGTAAATAATACATATTAGAGGCAAGAACCATGAAATCAATAACAAGAAAACAATAGAAAAAACCCTCAAGTCTAAAAGCTGGTTCTCTGGAATGGGGGATTCAGTAGATAACCCTCTCCCCAGGACAGCAGCAGGCTGGACAGGAAGCACAGCTCCCACAGCGACTGCAGGCGTCAAACTACGACTGATCCAGCAGCTTTGAAAAACAACATTTTTACTTTTTCCTTGTGGTACGGGTGAATGTGGTAAATAAAATAATGCGGTACACTGCAAAGTTGCTAAGGATAAGTTTCAAAAGTTCTCACCGTGAAAAACGATGAGCGTTTGGGTGGTAGATAGGTTGATTAGGCTCCGATAATTACTCCACGTTACATTCCTCGATCACAGCGCCACTTTGCACTCTACAGAAATATTTCCATGATCTGTCATCTCACAATAAGAAGTGGGATTCATATAAATATCAGAAGCACAGGAAAAGCAAAAAGAGAGACACAACAGACAACTTGATGACAACCCATCTTACAACTCTGATAAAATGGACTGAATCACCCAGGGACACCAAATAGAAAACTCACAAGAGAAACAGGCACCCAAAGAGTTCTACTAGAGAAACAGTAAATAATCAACAACTGCCCCAAAGAGAAACCCCACGCCCAGACAGAGTTACTGGTGAAAGCTTCCGTACATTTAAGAAAGAAATAATTTTATTTCTGCACTCTGTTCCTCAAAATAGGAGCAGAGAGAAGTCATTCTAACCAGGACACCAGAACCACACAAAGAAATTACAGGGGAAGAAACAAAATGAAACAAACCGGTTGGTGTGTCTCATTACAATGGGCACGAAGTCCTCCAGAAGGGACCAGGAAGCGGTACCCAACAGTAACAGAAAGGAGTCAAACACCACAAAGAAGAGGAATTTATTTCAGGCTGGAAGACTGGCTTCACGTCCAAATATCCACCAGAGTAATTCATATCAATAAGCGACAGGAGAAAAATGTAATCACATAAACTGGCACAGGAAAAACTTTACAAACCCAACAACAAGCTACGACTTAAAGAAAAAGAAAATAAATAACCTCTCAGCAAATGATAAGTGAAGGAGAGGCTTCTCAGTTCGATGAATATATAAAAAAGTAGTGAGAAACAAGATGTTTTCTCTGTGATCAGGAAGGGGCAAGATATACACACACATGCGTGCACACACTTCCTTCCACAATGGACCACGGCCAACTGAAAGAGCTCTGCTAGCCAAAGGAAAATGTGAGCAACAAAATAAAATAATAGTGGATTACAACCCAAAGTATATAACATAAATACCCAGCTGCCTGCCTTGAAAAACATAAATAATCAATGTTGTTGAATAAGTTAGTGAGGGAAATAAACAAACATCACTTACGGATTCCCAGTGGCCCGCATGACCCTTCTCCCAGGGACAGGGTGGCCCTCCCTGGGATGAGAGCTGCGGAGAGCACTTCCTCCCACTCAGGACCATTAGGGGCGGGTCCTCGGCCACCAGGGGGATGGCACCCAGCACCCAGCCAGGCCACAGTGTCAACATGGCCGGGCTGTAGGTACTGGTGACAGGAAGAGTGGAAAGGACAGAAGATCCCAGCCGAGCACAGGCCCCAGACACTGGCCTGGGAGCTGCAGACAGCCCGGCCATCAGGAGCTCCTCTCTGCAGTCCCAGCAAGAACACACAGGAGGCAGATGCCCAAGCGTCATGTGGATTTCTGTGCAGGACCCTCCAAGGGTGTGCTCCAGTGCTGACACCGCTCTGTGTGCTGGCTTTGACTTACAAAAACGAACCCAGCCAAGCCACATTCAGACGATCGCCATTCAAGTTTAGAAGTTCAAAGTCCGTCTAAGACCATCACATCGCTCCCCAAAGCTCAAAAGTCCTCCACAGTGACACCAGGCATCCTCTGATGCCCTTCCCACCTGCCCAAACTCACTCTGGCCCTGTGACGGATTTGCACCCCACCCCTTCCTCTCTCCTCTATGAGTCAAATCTCATCTTCACAAGTAAGCCTCCCTCAGGGTGACCTGTTCTCTGAGCTGTCTCAAACCTGATCTCAGTGCTCAACAAACCCCTGGACATCACACACTTAGAAAGGAAGTGGCCCCGCCAGGGGCACCCACTCCTCACCAAGCAACACCACCATTTCTTCCACTCAGCAGAGCTGCCAGTGCCCCCACTCTGATTTCACAAAAGCCACGGCTCACCTGAGCTTTGTGCTGCCACGCCAGGCCCCACCTGAACTCTCCGAGCTCTTGGGAGATGGAGCTAATGCTGCACAGACCCTGGGCTCCAGCCTCGGTTCCTATCTGAGGACCAGAATTCCTTTGGAGTGGAAGAACGGGCCGAAGCTCTAGACAAAGAACCGCTCGAGTGCTCGTCTTCCCCAGACCAGGGCCGGGTGATCAGAGACCCGGGATCCTTTGAGCTCCACACTCTGTGGGCGAGGGGCGCTGTGGGCAGTGTGAGCTGTTCCCTTGAAGGTAAACCCGCTCTGAATTTAAAAGGGGTTCTCAGAGGTCTAAGGAATGAAAGTGTTGTTTGCCTCTTCAAATTTTTGCTCAGAAGACAGGAGCAGCAGGACAGAAGAGGATTTAGAGGATGACAAACAGCCCCAGACGGGTTTTCTTGTTCTCAAAGGGACACACACGCAGAGCTATTTTTTAAAAACCATCTTTTCTTGTAACTTGGCTCCTGCAGCAGAGCCACCCTCCCAAGCCCTGAATGCCCAGTGTGGTGTCCCCGAGATCACAGGCCCTTGGATAAGATCCAGGGAGCGTTGTGGGACTGGGCTGGCCACCACCAACCAGAAACCCAGACTTCAGGGGCAGCCTCGGAGCTGGCTCTGGACCACGGACAGCTCCCTCTAGAGGAGCCTGGCTTGGTCTGTGCTCCATCCTCCAGGGCCACAGCCTGTGGGCAAGGAGCCTGGGCCAGCTGTGTCAGCCCTGCCTTGCAACAACCCAGACTGAGAGTCACACTCACAGAGAAAAGCACCGGGCCACTCTGTGGTCCTCCGGGTCATTTACAGCAGGCGGCCAGCACAGGCAGGCCCATGCTCATTCCAAATATCTGGAAGCCAGGCTATGCTGGTGTCAAACTGACTTCTTCTGGAAAGATCTGCAGTTTGATTATTTTCCAATTATGGGAATTCAAACTACTAATAATATTGCCAGGTCTAAATTTACTTCCAGCTGTCTTCCAAAACAGCTAAGATTCATTCCCAATTGGAGCGCTTTAAGGACACAACAAGCTTCCAGTTAATGCATGCTCTAAGAAACAGTGCCCCTCTGCCCAAGGTTGAAGAGTCATGAGATGTCAACCTCATCATTACCCAGAAACCAGACTCTGTGCCTTCGCTGACGTTTAACCCACAAGTTTTGCAGTGCCAAACTTGCCCCCAGCTCTCTCTGACTTCTCACTGACAAACTCTGGATGAACACTCCTTTGCTCTTCATCAGTGCTGCCCCTCCTGGCTTTGACGCAGCCCCCAAAGGCAGATGGTTCCGTGCATTTGCCATGAATCTGCCCAGGCTGAGCTCCTGGGAAAGCAGGTTTCCTGGGTTCTGTACTGGGTGTTTCTGGAGGATGCTGCCTTTGGACCATGGTGCATCTATTTCCTGTTCCCAGAAAGTGGTGGGATGAGAAAGTTTTAGTGAAGCTCAGCACCACACAAACTGTTTCCAAACCCGGCCGGATGTGTTGCTCATCCCCTGGGAGCCACAGCTTCTGGATGCTGGTTTTCACCCAGGTCCAGGCCCTCGACCGTCACTGGTCGTGAACACGAAGGCAGTGGATAAGAGGGGAGGTACAGACAACGTTTGCTTATGCAGAACCTTGGGTTTCTAGGCATGGTTTCTCTGCAGAAGCAGCCAACTGCTCGAAGAATGTTACAGAAGTCTGTCCAACCTGGAAAAGCAGAATGCACAGCTCGCAGACCGCTGGAGGACCTGCGAGCAGATGCAACATGTTCCAATTTCCAGAGTGGGACAGGACGCGCTTTCAAAGGCTCAGTCCGCAGATGTGTCCATGGGCCCTACATTTCCAGCTAATCAGGGGCGCATCCAGCCTTGCCAGAGGGCTTTCCTCACCAGCCTGAGCTGAGCGCAATCACAGATTAGTGTTGTTCATTAGTGTCTGCTTCTTAGTTAAAATGAGAGAGGAATTCTGAATACTGGGTCACAGTCGACAAGCCCTACACATGTAAGGCACAAGCGAAGTATGACTCTTGTCCTCAGAGCCACCTGCCCCTTCACAAAGCATAAAGGAAGCAGCAGGACAAAATCAGCTGCATCTGTGCAACCCATATTGAGGGGGATGAGAGAACAGATCGGTATGGGATGAGCTTTTAAAATTCACACGTAAAATGTGTCTGGCATGCACACCTATTTTCAGGGGTAGCAACACAATTTTTATTGTGTTGCACTGCGGTTAGACTGTTGTGCTGTACGCAGTGTTAGGACATTCTCAGTCAAGCAAGAATGCTTTCCTAAATAGCTGTTAGACTCAAACTTACTGCATTTAAAATAAAACTATTTAATGGAAATGCAATCACACCAAGGCAAATACCTCCTCTCATATATTATATTCCAAGGAGAAATATAGAATATGCTTTCTCAAGCACACAGTTCTTATTTTAAATGCCTTGTCTTTGGGATATTCTTATGTAATGTAAGATATTCGAGAAGTTCTACTCCATATTCTTTGCTCTTTGTGCTCTTTTATTTTTATAACACTAAACTCTATTTCCAGGGAGAAGTAACACAGTAACTTTGAGGTCGGTACAACATTCTACTTAGCGCTCGCATGTTCAGAATAGATTCGAAGTTGGAAACCCATCTTCTCTGCCCTCTCTGAGGACTGCTGCAATCTTGTCTGCAGTCTCACTGCCAATGGGAAGCAGGCAACTCCCCAGAGCTGGGAGGCAAGCTGGGCAGCCCAAAACTTGTGGGTTAAACGTTAGCGAAGGCACAGGGATCACAAGCATCCCCACCTGCTCTGAGGTGTCTGGGGAATCTGTGAACACAAGTATTTTCACAACCAAACTGCCAGCCCAGGAAGATGGAGCTGGCCTATGTGTGGCCCTGGGAATGGAGAAGGGGAGATTTTGCAGGTGGGTCCTGTAGTGCCGCCCGCCTGGCACAGGTGCCCCAGGCTGCCGCCAGGGCCGGCTTACCTCAGCGTGAAGCGGTCCTCCGTGCAGTTTCTGGAGACGGAGACAGGGAAAGTCAACACATCACCCTGGTGAGCCGTCTTGGGGACGTAGTGCACGGCGACGTTGCTGTCCAGGCGCAGCTCCTTCAGGGCTGGGCTGCTGTGGGTCTGGTAGAGGTAGACGCTCCCAATTCTGTGCAAGGGTGGCCCGGACTCCTCGATGTCACTGTGACCCGTCCGCACGCTGCTGCTCCCCCATGGGTCCTCCTGGGAGCAGTCCCCATGCACGTCCCCGGGCTGCACGGAGTAGTACAGCTCCACGGGGCTCCCCTCTGGCTGCTCCGCCGGCTTCCTCCTTCCAGCCACCACCGTCGGAGGGCCGAACCAGCTGGCCAGAAGCTCCAGCTCTGCCACACACAGCCCCAGGGCCCCGCCCAGCTGGCAGCTGCCCTGCACCTGGCGAGTCTCCCGGAAGGCGAAGACACGCAGGCAGGGCAGCCTCTCCGTGGGCCGCGGCTCATCCCAGGCCCGGCCCAGCAGGTGGAAGAGGACCTGCACCTTGGGGCGGCTCGGGTAGATCTTGTCGCGCAGGATGGAGGCCTTCAGCTTCCAATTCAGGGAGAACGTGTTGGTGAAGCCGAAGGGGTTGGTGGGCAGCATCAGGTCCTGCGGCACCACCTGCTCGATGGAGAAGGGCCCATAGCTGGCATTGAGCGCCGGCAGCTGCTTGGTTTTATAGATGAGGAAGGATTCAACCCTGGACTGCAGGCTGGAGTTGCGCATGATGTCCTGATTGGCCTCCTTCAGGAAGAAGGACACGTCAGCATTGTTGATGTGGTAGGTGACCGGGAGGTAGGTGGGCAGCAGGGAGAACCTCTGGATGCTCTCAAGGATGCCCCGGCTCTCGGTTACTGTCAAGAGGCAAGGGGAGTTCGGGGTCAGTATCTCTGGGCTGCCGCCCTACCCCGGGCTCCCCAGAGCCCCTTCCTGACCCTGACCAGCGCCCCAGCCCTGCGCCAGTGACGCCCTTCTTCACCCACCATCCCCCGTGCTCACCTACCCACTGCTATGGAACACAGGCGCCAAGTACAGGGTGAGCATCTGTGTAGAAGAAATGAACGCCACTAATGTAAGCAGGAAACCTGGTCTTCCAGGGTCACCCAAAGTCCAAGTTCAGCACGCAAGAAAAGAACACTCAAATGCAAGTCTCTTTAAATGCGTGGTAACAGGCAGTGTCTGCCAGGGGTTAAAGAAGGGACAGGTGAGCACCCAAAAGGTGCTCTCACCTACTGCCCACAAAGGGGCCTCAGAGCCAGCCCAGCGAAGCCTCCCACACGGCCCAGGGAGGGTTGGGATCCCACCGACGCAGGGCGCACATGTGGCCTGCACAGATGCCTGGCCAGGGAAGGGCAGGGAATGGGGCCAGGAAGCCAGAGCTGGCCAGCGCTTCCTGTGGAGCTGGGCGCTGGGCAGCGGTGGCTCTGGAAGGGCATGTGGGGAAGGCCCCCAAGGCGACAGCTGCACTCGCCACACCAGTCACCCGGGACAGCCTCTCCCTCCCCCATCCTGTCGCACCCACCTCCCATGCAAACTGTGCTGTTGCTGATGGACAGAAACATCTTTCTCTGTTGCTCACTGAGCCAGTCCTTCCCGCAATGGAGGAAAGAAAAGGGATCCAAAACGTTATTTTTATAGTTTGCCTTACATTGTGTAAGAAAAACACAGACAGAGGAATTGCATAACGCAAAGGACCAATTTAACCGGGTTTAGAAATGGAAGCCGTGGTGGTGGGCGCTCACATTCCCGGCAGAGTTCCATGGAGGGCGGCACCGGTGCCCGGCTGCCCTGGCGGCCTGTGCCATCCACTCCAACGGCCTCACAGTCGCCACCCCGCATCCGGACCTCTCAGCTCGTGCCGGGAGCACAGAGACAGCAAAGGACTGAGGCTGGGTCAGGTTCCCGGTACAGCTTGCAGGCAGCCAGAGAGTCTTGGGGCCTCGCCCTCCAGGGCTCGGACACTGCAGGTGCTCAGCTAGACAGAAGCCAGTGTGACAGGCACGTGTGCTCCCGGGTTGGGCACTGCTCCAAGTGGTGACATCTCTCAAGCCAATGTCGTTACCTAGCACAGGGCAGCTGAGCCACAGTGGGATGGCAAAGGCACATGTGCCCATGGCGAGCAGTTCTGATGGACCTGCAGCAGCTGCAAAAGGCACAGCCTTCAGGGTCCGGACTTCCACTTCCACAACACAACTGTGTGAGTGCAACAGGAGACTCCCCCACAGTCACACTCTGACTTCCAGGACTCAGCCCTACCTGGTGTCCTCTAAACTTGCATTTCTAACTGCTTTAGGGAAAGCAGAAGTGATGGTGGACTTCCTGCTGATGTCCAGTGTTGGAGCTCGAAGCCTCATCCTTCTCTGGGGTCCCCTCCCCGTTGCCCATGGGCTGCATCATGAACACCCCGTGGGTGGGGCAGCACATGGCCCTTGCTCTCCACAGTACCCACAGCCCTGAAGACCAGCACCCAGCCAGCACTAGGCAGTCGATAAACATTTCATAAACAGGAGAGGGAAGGGACGCAGGAGGAAGGATGCACGATGGCTCAGAGCACAGAATGCGTTCTGCACCAGGACTGGCTGCACGCCTGGCCCTCTGTGTGACTGGAATCAGATCCCTGATCCTCTTTTTCCACTAAAAGCCCATGTAATCCACTGTGGGCCAGAGTGAGAGGACCCTCGTGCAGGGAGGGACTCCAGATGCATGGTCACCTGAGGGTCAGCCGCTCCTCCTAAAATGCCCACACAGCCGTCCCACCAACATGCCAATGCCCAGTGGCTGGACAGTCATGGCAGTGGTGACCTCTGGAGACCAGGGCCGGGACTCCCTGCCGAGTACCAGAGCCCAAACTCAGGACAGAACTTAACTGTGTAGCTAGCTCATGGCCTCAGCTCCACTGCACCAGCTCGTGGGGTTTATGCAGGGAGGCAGCAGGCAGCCACGTGCACCTGGTCTTGTTCACTCCGCCCAGCGACCCCACTTGGGAACAGCTCACTGTGCGGGGAGGGAGGGCTGCAGAGTCAGGAGGCGGGCGGCGCACACACGGGTGACCTGGGACAGCACCGATGGAGGCCACACAGGGTCCAGATGAGGCACGTGAGCTCTTGTCCTCCATCTGCCTGCACCTCCAGGACTCTGGCCTCAGGAAGCCTGGGACTGCTGGGGAGGTCTGTGCCATGCTCGGTACAAGGTGAACCCTGAAGCTGGAGAAGTAGCAAGGAGGTAAGCATGCAGGGGAGATGCACAGACATGCATGTGCTTCTGTGACCCACAGTGAGGAAGCGGGCACATAGCCAGTCAAAGTTGCTCCACCTCTAGATCCAGGATGTGCCCTCCATGTTTCCAGACCGCTCCTGCACCAGGGTCTTTGCACAGGCTCCTCCCAGCCCATGCAGAGTGAGCGCTGAACCCCATCTCCGCCAAGGGTGTCCCGAGAGCCCTCCCTGCCCCTGAAGGCGCCACCCAGACTCTGCACAGCAGAAACAGTCTTTGCGTCTGTTTCCTTGACTGACCCCAATCCCTCCTTGGCAGAGCCTAGGAGGCGGAGACCGGGTCTGTCCTCAGGACTCGCTGAGAGGGACTGAGCGGAAAGTCAGTGTCGGGACAGAACCGGGCTGGCCTGGAGCAGAGCCACACACGGTGGGAGTGTCAAGGGGCCCTGGTGTGTGGCGGGGCAGGCGGGGTCACACCCCTCAGTCACAGTGCACCTGGGAGGCCTTAGGTGCTCACACTTGCTCCCACACACACGCACGCTGGGAGACACCAATGCACTCTTCAGCTGTTGTGGTCCTCTCACATGGCACGCATTTTTGGAAACATATTCAAGTGTTATTCGCCAATAACAGAAAAACAGGAGACATTTAAGAAAGGAGAAGCCACGGGCTCAGTGAGAGGACAGGGAAGGAAGAGCCTGTGGCTCCCAGTGCCCTGACCCAGGCCTCGCGCTGTGCACCCACCATGCTCCCATGTGCACGGAAAGGACTTCATTAAGTTGTGTCACATTAAAACTAGCCAAGTGTCACAGCTCATAAATTTTGCAAATTGTTTATATTAATCTTTAATTTGTTCGGGGATTAGGCAGTTGTAGAAGAAACACAAACAACTTTTCTCCCCTCTCCATTTTCCGAGGGCCAAATCATTTGGTGATCTACTCACGATACCTTGGTTCCCAAAGAGGATGAAGAAAGCATGGTGCCGGGATTCTCGCTGCTCATCCCAGCATGGGCAGGAGGCTGAGGCGCGGGGACTATAAGTTCAAGCCCAGCCTGGACAATTTAACAACTTAGGGAGACTTTATCTCAAAATTTAAAAAATAAATAAAGGGCTGGTAGGCAGCTCAGTGCAAAGGTCCTGGGTTCAATCTCCAGTACAGCAAAAAAAGAAAAGAAAACGAGGGGAAGAAAGTTGGGAGGAAAGGGAGGATGGGAGCAGATGCAGCAGGAAGGGGTCAAGAGCAGCTCTGCTGGCTGGGAAGCTGGCCCGTCCCTCTCACCAGCGACAGTAACTCGGCGCCTTCTGGTTCACATGCACTCAACTCAGTTCAGGGAAGGTGCACCCCAGGAAAGCGTGACTTGGGGCTGCCCACCAGGCCAGCGTCCTCAGCTCCAACTGCTGCTTCCAGCTCCTCTGACTGTCCAGGCCGTGACTGCTCTGTGCATCTGAGCCCATGGAAGCCACAGCCCAGCATCACACACAGCTTCTCCCAGACTGATCTTATCAGGACCCAGGGAGAAGCTGGGCCCTCTGGGCCCAGCACCCGGCCACACCACCCCCTGCACCCAGCAGGCTCTGCAGCCAGGCCTGCACAGCACCCAGGACCTGGCCACCTGGGAACAGCAGGTGCAGCTGAGGAACAGCCGGGGGCAGCAGGGGACAGCAGCGACAGCCAGGGGCAGCAGGGGCATCCAGCTGCACAGCTAGGAAGCACGACACCCCCTGACATCCCAGTCCTGAAGCCTTGGTTCGGCAGAGGGCCTGGCAGGGAGGTCGGGTGTCTGGGATGCCACTGTAGCCGGGGTCCCCTTACAGACGGGAGAGGGAGGCGAAGGGTCCCGGAGGCCCTAACTGCTGAGAGAACATCAGTGCCTGTGGCCCGACAGAACCCAGCGGGGAAGCCGTCCACAGTCACAGCACAATCTGGGGACAGCACACAGTCGGGGGCACCGCCAGGGCTGCAACCAACACACAAGGGCTCTCTGAGTCCCGGTCTCATGGAGCCAGCACCTATCACTGGGTGGGCTCTGTCCACCCCAACAAGGGGCAGCGGTACAGTTCCCAGCCTGAACAACCGTGCAGGGCAGCCCTGAGGGAGGTGTGCCATCCTCACCGTCCTGCCCCAATGAAGCGAGGACCCCCCTGCCACATCCCAGGGGGAGCACATATGCACCTGTCACCTGCTCCTCCAGTGGACTCCTCACCACCCCTGTGTACACTGGACGGCCTGTGCCACCAGTTTAGTCTGTACCTCAGGCAGGAGCCCACCCAGGGGTTCCAGAGCCCTGCCTGCCAGTTTCTCTGCTTGTGTTAAAACACAAAATCTGCATCTAAGCAGCTTAAGGTGCAGAGTGTATTTAACTTCTGAACCTGAAAGCCCAGAAATACACTCAGTGCCCCAGCCGCAAGGCCCGGGCAGTGGCTCAGTGGGGTGGCTCACTCCTGCTAGAGGCCGAATCGCCTCAGCAATGGCCTCCATTCTCACAGCACCCGGCCCCTACTGCCCCCATGGATCACAGTCTGGGACATACAACCACCAGGCATAGTTGTTCAGGCTGTGAACTGCACAACTGCCCCCTTGTTGGTGGTGAGGACGCAACCTCTGGACATGGGGAGGAAAAGGGAGCTCAGCTGTCCTGGGCCGCCACTCCCTGGGCACAGGGACAGGGTGGCTGTGGGGGCCTCAGCCAAGTGCACAGCAGGCAGCAAAGGTGAATACCGAGGGTCCCAGCCCACCACACTGGGCTCTCTGGCAGGGATGAAGCCTGGGCTCCCATACTAAATCCACAGCGACTCCAGACTGCAGTGGGGCCAAGGGCTCCGCGAGCCCCTTCCTAGGACTCCTGTTATGAGAGTGGCCATCCCACAATGGTGACTGAGGCTCAAGTCTGAAGAAACACAAAGGAGAAGCCAGACTGGCGGGAAGCACAGATGGACAGCTGCTGAGGGGCGCAGCCCAGCATCAGGAGAGCTCGGGCAGGCTCTGGGCAGGGCCAGCACTCGGACAGCAGCCTTAAGTCCTCGTGTTCAGGATGCCTGGAAACAGCTCGCTTGGCAGAGCAAACCAAGGAGGAGCCGTGAGCCCCTGAGCCCCAAACACGGCTGCCCTGGTCCATATCTCTCCCACTGATGGCCAGGCAGGCTGGAGGCTGAGCTCCTCTGACCACAGGCTAGAGACCTCACCAGAGTCTACCCGGGCCTCAGTGATGGCTTTAGTTCTACTCCCCTCCATTCCTGTTTCCCCCACCCCGCTAACAGACAGGATCTTGCCATGCAGCCCAAGTTGGCCTAAACTCACTAAGTAGCCCAGGCTGGCTTTGCATTTGCTGCAATCCTCCTGCCTCAGCCTATGGATGTATACCACCACACCTAGCTTCTGTATCTCTTTTGTACATAGCTTATTTGAAACATTTAAAAGACAGAGTGAAAATCCAGGCGGACATGACCCACGCAAGGTGCCGGGAGGAGGGAGAAGGATCTCCCATGGCTGCCCACGTCACTGCACTCCAGCCCAGCTCACAGCTGCTGACTGTGGAAAGTTCGTTGGACCAGAAGCTCTGGTATAATCCACCATCATAGAAAGTACCTTGAACCAGGACAGGAAGAAAATAACTGTTTCATTTAAAGCACTTAGTGCCAGAAATTCACATCTAATATTTTTCTTATATTCTAATGCATTTGCCAAGAGATTCGGTCTCTCAGTGAGCGCTGCAGTGTTGCTGTGAGCAGAGAAGGTGTGATTGATGGGCAGTCTGTCTGACTGCACAGCAGGAAGTCACATTTATCCCTGGAATCCAGGAGTCCCACAGGCCCAGCATCCGCTCTGGAACCCTGGCCTCTGCCCAGTGCAGCACTGGCAGCGTGGGGCGGGTGGAGCCCCGCAGGCCCAGCCAGGATCAAATCCCAAGGCGTCCTCGCCGGCCCACGCAGCCAGCGCCAGGGCATTGTTCCACGCCGATTTGCTGGTTTTCATCGCCTGCTGTTCTCAAACAGGGGATCTCATGAAATGTCTCCGTGGAGGCTTTCCATTCCAAACGTCAAACTGCGGCTGCACACGTGAGGCTAAGACCAGGCAACAGCTCAGCTCGGTACTGGGCGGCTGCCCTTCGGGGTGGAGAGATGAGGGACGAAGCTGCGTGGCTGGTGGACACGTGGGTGTGGGAGGCCTGCATGCCCGCTCCGTCCATGGCCCGCAGTGGCTTGGAGGGTGGCAGGACACCCAGGAGACGGGGGACAGGGTGAGCCTTGGGCTGCGCCAGGGCTGTGCCAGGGCTGCGGCTGTGCCAGGGCTGCGGC
>NW_022900924.1:22103762-22173732 GCF_012274545.1 Fukomys damarensis
GTGCCAGGGCTGCGGCAGTGCCGCCTGGGTGGCGGGAAGCGCCGGGGACGGGGGGGCCAGGCCCATGAAGCAATCGACAGGAGAGCACGATGCAGGACAGAGGGCTCTTGGAGTGCACCAATGTGGCTCTGAGGCCCCACCCACCCAGAGCAGCACCTGAGGGGCTGGCCCACCTAAGGGTGCAGACTGAGTTTCCACTCCAAACACGGACTACAGTCAGACACGTGGCCTGGGTCCCCGGCTGCCACACACTGATGCTGCCGTTCTCGCCATTTCCTGCAGCTGCTCTGGAGTCCTTCACAAGGTGTGATCACAAGCGCTGAGTGCCCTCCCACGGGAACGGAGACTCACAAAAACAATGCTGTGTCCTCCTCCACATCATCCACCAAACCTGGCACTGTGCAATCCCCAGCTCCTCCCCAGGTCAAAATGACCACAAAAGTCATACATTTCGAGTCGATTCAGGACACCGAGGCAGCCAGGACAGCACAACCACAGACACTCAGAAGAGAGGACTGCAGAGCTGCTGCCCGAAGTGCCAGGAGGAGGGAGGAGTGTCCGGAGTGAGGGGTGTTCTGAGCAACTCTGCTATGTGTCTCTGACTATAACACAGTGTTTAAATTGAGACACTCACTGCATGTTCTCACAGCATCTCCTGTCTTTTAAGCACATCAGTACCACAAACATCACTCTTGATTGGAAAAGGTGAGATCCAAGGCCATGCCCACGAGTAAGAGTTGGCAGCCCTGCCGGAGATGAAGGTGTGGCAGATCAGGAGGACACACTCACCCAGGCCTCATGGGTCCCTGAGGCCCTCTCACCTGTCACCTCTGTGCTCCCACTCACAGCAGTGGCCCTGGTCCCCCCAACCCAAAACCATGGGCCCCCAGGAATCAGTCACCCCCACCTCCTGGGGAACCTTCCTCTCACCACCCAGTTTTGATCCCAGGTTTTCTAAAGCCTACGACAATCGCCATCTGCCCGGGACCACAGAGCGTACACAGAACACCCGCTGTCGTGAACCACAGTGTCCTCCCGGCTCTGACCTGTGCACTTAACCGCACTCAGCCCTGCTGAAGCAGGTGCTCTGTCAGTCAGACTCGCTGCTCACAGCCGAAGAAAGACGCTGCTGCTGACTAACAAAAAAAATGGAAAATAATTTAATTTAGAATTTAATTCCTAGCCCAGCTGGTTTGTTTCAGGCAATGCATACAAATAAATTAAGGATTAAGCTCTAAAGTGTGGAAGTTGGGCTTTTTGTCACAGAAAGGTAGCCTTGACTGAAACCATCATCATCAATTTTGGAACCCAGGCAAATATCCTTCTTCTCTAAGGTGACAGCATCCAATGGCTGGGAGTGGGAGGAAAACAGCACAGGACGTGAGCACAGAGGCAGCTGACCCAACAGTCACAGAAGACGCACGGAAATGCCCATCCCTCCCCTGGTCCCACGCTGAGGGAACTGAACGAGACACGGCTCACGGTGACAACAGAGAATTAAAAGTTAGATGTTCAAAACAGTAAAATTGGAGGGACATTCGCCACAGTTGTCTGGACACCACTACGGCCTGGACAATAAGAACACAGCCAGGGAAATGGTCTCCGCCATCAGCTTTAACACAGCCTGCACTCACTTTCTCTCACTTCATTGTCTAGGAGCAGACTCCTGAGAGGTGGAGAGCACCGAGAACTCCTGGTACTCAGCATCCACTCCGTACCCGCCCAGTGCCTGGCTCTGAGAAGGCCCCAGAGCACTGTCTAATTGCTGAGTAAAGCACAGCCGTTAAAGAAGTCAGGTGGCCCTTAGGATACCTTAGAATACAGCAGTGTGGGGATGGGAGCACACTGTGCGGAGCGTGTGTTACACTAGACGGGCACGAGGTGACATGCACACACAAAGACCAAACAGTGTCACATTTTTGGAAACAAAAACAGGGGACTCTATCTTTATGCAAATAAATATGATTTAAAGAACAGAGCAACTGAAAAAACCCAGTGATAAATTAGACGAAGACTTTAACAGACACAGTAGCTGGGGGAAGACACCCGGGTGTGCACAAGACCCCATCCAGGGAGGAGGACATGTCACACGGCAGCACTTTCATGCGACCCAAAAGCACGGACGGCCAGGGTCGTGGTCCCCTGTCACCGGGATCAGGTGAGCAGGCTGTGGGGCACAAGAACATCAGGCTCCTGGCCACCCACACGCCACCCTGTCGCCATTCACCTGCACCAACTGCTTTACAGATGCTCCATTTCAGTGGATGCAGCTGTTTGAGACCTGGATGCAGTTCTTACGGGGTACAGAAATCAGGACTGAGTATCAACTTTATTATTCTTGCTCATCCTCATTTTCTACATCCTAGAGTGACCGAAAATCACTTTTCTGATGCTGCCATCACCTTCAGAGCTCCTGTGTGCGTCAGAGGACTGGGAACACTGCAGAAACCCCACGGGTCAGTGTGTCGGGGAAGAGCAAGCTCACGAGGGGACAGCTGTGCACCTTCGCAGGGACCCACTGGCACGCAAGGAATCCGAGGCTCGCCCCAAGGGAGCCACTGCACCAGCAGGTGACCCCAGCTCCAAGGACAGGAAAGGAGTCCTGGCTCCTCAGTGCCACACCCATGCAAGTCCACCTGCTTTTCTCAGTGGCAAAAGACAATTTTAAAGCAAACTATAGGGCCGGGCATTTGGCTCAGTGTTGCCACCGCCTGCCTCTCACACATAAGGTCCTGAGTTTGATCACCTGTACCAAAAAAAAATGACCTGGAAAAGCAAATTGTACATCACTGCTCCTCTGAAGGGAAATGTGCCCTCTGAAAGGCACCTTCTTTATAGGTTGCTCATTTATAACATGCAATACTTCTCTTCTATGGACATGAAAACTATTTTCCCTTGATGCTGGCTTCACATAAGCAGAAATAAATATTACTGCGCTCCCTGTAGAAATACAATTCACAGGGAGAAAAATGCATTTTGTGTCTGAAATATTGCTCTCTCCAAGTATTTTCATAAGCACTTTACACACAATATAAAATATTGGATAATCCTGAAACAAATGTCCCGCACTCTGTTACAGGATTGAAGAGAGATTTAGGGGGAAAGAGGAGTCAGAATTCCCACAGGTGAACACCCAGGTACAGTGGGCTTGGAGAGCATCTCTGTCACCCTGCGCCAAGACAGGGAAGCCACGGGCATCTCCCGGAGCAGCAAGACAGGTCTCGCACACCCAGGCAGGCCATTCTCCACCCCCCGGGACTGTCCCGGCTGCCACGTCCCTCCATGTGTGATGAGCAGGAGTGTTCCCGGGGATGTCAAATATCCCTGGACAAAGATCACCTGGGACTGACACCTGCTGACTTCAAGGGAGTGCTGCTTGCTCTCCATGCTCAGCCCAAGGCGCTGGCTTATTATTTCCTAAGTAGTGGGCGACATTGGGACACTGGGGACAGGTGGCATTGAAACCGATTTCCTGGAGGTGCTGAGCACAGGTCCTGTGGAGTCACTGGAGCCTAGTGCAGCCCTGCTCAGAGGGTACATGGTCCATGCGCCCCACGCAGGCCCCAGCCTGTCCTCTCCAGAGGTCACTGACCTCAGTCACCGAGTTCTACTCTTCTGACCGCCTTGCCCTCGCCAGTCTCATCATGTTCTGTGGCACTGTTTGGCAGATTCCTCCTTATAACTGTCCATGAGTAGCGTATTTGCCTTCATGTACATAAACTTACAGCTCTACTCTAAATGCAAAGAGGTCCACTATGAACAAAATAGTTTTGGGGAAATAAAATAAAAAGAGTAGCAAAGAAAATTATCTAAAAATCTACCCGAAAAATGTTCCTCACAGTCTGCCCAGGGTCCAGGGAACTGGTGGGGTGCAACTTAGCACCAAGCAGGCCTTCACCTGAAGGTCATTTCTCAAGGTCATTCTGGGGTGTGACCACTAGGAGAATATCACCATGCCTCGCTTGCAACCAAGAACACTGGAAAGAGAAAAATCCTTGTCCCAACAATCATGAGGGCCATCGGTCATCGGACCAAGCCCACGATGTTTCTATGGCCAATAGCACACTGTATTGATCGGCAATTACTGAACAGGCTAAGTAGATTCAACCACTCCTCCGCTCATTTTTCAAAATCTTATTTGAATCATCTCAGCTATAATACTGTACCAAATACAGAGGGAAATCAATGAGCTTAGAGATCATGCTGCTAAACCTAAGTGGTAGTGTTATCCTTGCTGCTAATAAACGGAACTAGCATTACCTGTCTCCCTTGTGCCTGCCTTCACCGAACTCAGATGGGAGAGAGCAACAGAGAGGACAGTGAGGAAGGGAGGAGGAAAAGAGAGAGCAGGAAGCAGAAGGATGGAGGGGTGGAAGGAAAAAGATAGAGGGAGGGAGAGAAAAAAGAAGAAAGGAAGAGAAGAGGAGAAAGAGAGAAGGAAGGAAAGAAGGGAGGAAATGGAGGGAGGGAAAAAAGCTGTATGCATTTACTCAATGCACACCAAGCATGTGCTATGTGGCTTCATATGGGAAAAACCTCAAAACTCTACAGCAAGACACAGAACACGCACGTGGCAAAGGAAACTGTAAAATGGGCCTGCGTCTCTACCTGGTTGCACTGGCCTGCGGCAGGATGTCCATGGCAGGAGCCGCTGCCTGCAGGCACCTACTAGGAACCTGCTCCTGCCGGCTGCTGGTCCCAGGAGACCATCGGCACCATCCCGGCGGGCACCGATCAGCTCGCCGGTCCAGGGGCAGGCCCCTTCCCAACCCATCCCATCGCCTTCCTTTCCACACAGACAGAGGGCTCCTTCCACACGTTCTCCAGCTGCAGCCCACAGGCTCCAGGAACCAGGAGAGGCAGGAGAAGCTAGAAAGCTCTCAGAGAATCCAAGCCCTGAGAAGCCAGGACTGGCTGCATAGAGCCGGGGCCGGGGGGCCTGACATAAGGCAAGGACGGTGGATGTCAAGTGCGTCCCTCGAGCTCCATGTGGATCTAACTCCATAGGTACACGGGGGCGCAGTGCAGAAGCCTGAACCATGATGGCAGTGGGAGGTGGGGCCTTGGTGAATAGGATGAGAAAGGACCCCAGACTGCAGTCTGCTGCTGCATGACAAGAGAACAGAGACCAGAGGCCCTGCACCGCGTGGGCTCTGCATGCAGGAAACCCTCATCAGAGGCAGCCCGACCTCGGGGCTCCAGGACCATGAGGGAAACGCACCCCTTTCTTTACCATGCTCTGGGCTCACAGAGCTGCGCTGCCAGCAACATACACACAGTGCAGAAACACACTGCAAACGGTCAGCCACCACATGCACACGCAGTGCTGCTCCCGAGGCTGGGGACAGGCTAGGCCTACTGACGGAGAACCAGCTCCTGCCACCCAAGAGTTCGCCACACTGGGTCCAGGACGGAAGCTGCTGGGGGGCACAGAGGCTGTGCTGCCAGCCTCTGGGCCACAGCTGGGCCCCCCTCACTCCCGCCACCCTCACAGTGAGGCTCTCAGCTTCCCGCACATAGCTTGCTCCTGTGACCGGGTGCGGGCGGCCACGTCTCTAGGGCCGTGGTACCTGAGGCCTATTTCCCCAGAAATCAGTGCCCAGCTCACTGATGGTTAGAAGCTTTTATCACTGGAACTGGACACCAGGAAGCAGGGCTTAAGTCCCAACTATGACTCAAACAGCCAAAGCCTGGGCACTCGCATAGCTTATTTGCCAAAGGAGGACAAGAGGCAAGGCGCCGTTTCTGGGTATCTGAAACATTGCCTTTCTAAAGTTTTGTTCCTAAGACAAACTTCAAGCCGGGGGATGTCCAGGGCCACCCCGGGGCCATGGTCTATCCTAGACTCACACAGCTGCTGCGCCAGAGCCCATGGGTCAGCCGTGGGGTCAGCCGTGGGTTTACGGAGGCAGCAGATTTGTAAGGACAACACCTAGAGAATGTGGCTAGAGTTGGTCCTGAGCCGCCCCAGGGACAGCTGCAGGCAAGGGTCTGTGCAGCTCCTCCTGCCTGTGACCGTCCTCCGCTGGGGCTTCAGGACCAGACCCCGTCCCCCAGCTCGGCAGCTCTGTTCCGGCAGGACCCCGGGCCTGGGTGTGATCTGACCACCTTGGAGCATGGGCATGACCCACTTCGCTGCCTTCTGACTTCCGGAATTGGAGCCCACTGGGATGCCAGGCCTAGGATGCAGACTCGGAAAAAACAAGCAAAGGAACTGCTCACTGCCTTGGTCCCCCTCCTGGGTGGAAGCCCTGGGTCCTTCATAGATGGAGACAGGAGACAGTGGAGACACAGAGGCAGGAGGATGAACCTGGAGAATGGGGAGAGCCTGGGCCCTGAGAACACAGCAAGGGGACGCACTGGCCAGGGCTGGGGCCAGGAGGGCTTCTCCCTGGACACTGAAGGAGGCACTGCCCACAGGGCCCTTAGCTCAGGAGACCCCTCACAGACTCCTCGCTGCCAGGACTGTGGGGAGACCAGAGTGCGCCATCCTAGGCACCAGAAGGGGGCAATGCCTTATGGCCACAGGAAAGAGGTGGCAGCGTCTGCCATGCCTGTGTCCGTGGGAGCCTGGCTGTCTCAAGGTCCAGCTGTACCTGGAAAGGGTTCCATGGGAAAGAGACTCAGGCCTTTCCTCTGTAAAGTGGGGCAGCAGCACTGTGACCCCACGGCTGGCTGCCTTAACTGTTCTTACCTCAAAACCACGGCCAGGGTGATGTCCACACCGGGTACTACCAGTCAGCCAGCACGTTTCCCCTGCTTCGCGTCCCAGGTGGACGAGTAGGACAGGCCAGGAGGAGGAAGGAAGGCTCTGCTCCAGCTCTTGGGGGGCTAGGAGGCCTCAGTGGGCCCAGGAGAGGAAACGGCCACAGTGGAGCCGTGACCAGTACGCATGCCCAGGTAACCTCAGCAGTGTGGCGTAGAGAGGATGCCCATGCCTGCTGGCACCCGGCCCCTGACGACAGGGACTGTGGGCACAGGGCCTGCTGTCTACACCGGCCTGGGCTGCAGGGCCTGCAGAGGGCACGTCCAGCCCACCTCAATGGCCTCTGCCTAGCCAGATACAGAGGAATACAAAGTCCCCAGCAGGAGAGCCGCACAGCATCCAGGGAAGGACGTGATGGGGTAAGAGGTGACTACGGTACTGCCCACCCCATGTCCCCCGCGAGGCTACAGAAGAGCTTGCAGTCACACTTACAGAATGAACACATGCCCACTGGGCCGAGGTCCTCGTCTCTAGGCCCCTGGAAGGCTGGGCTCGGGGCCTGCAGGCATCTGGTGCAGCCACCTTCTCAGGGGCAGGCTTGGGGAGCTGAAGGCACAGGAGGCCCCATGCTAGGCCCAGACTCAGGTCCACACCTGCCCCTCCTTCTCGCCACACGGTCTTCCTGGAGGTCACAGGGCTGGGGAGGCTCAGTGAGGTAACGTCTGGACCTGCTCTGAGGCTGGGCCTGGCCAGGGAACCAGAGCTATCAGCTTCAACCTGTAGAGCACTGTGAAAAAGGAACCTTTCACTCCTGTCTGAGGTCCCTCGGCATGCGGGCACCACACTCACTCCCCACAATCTCCACTACACTGGGAGACGAGAGCAGGCTCCTCGGCCTGAGGAACCCACTTCCGGGGCAGCTGACCCTACCTGTCCCAAGGTGACCGTCTGGTCCCCCTGGGGTAGATTCAGTGACTTGGGGCAGCCTGTGGGGCAGTGAGCCCTACATGTCTGAGATACCTCGTCCCCTGATCAAATGCAAGGCAGTGCTTACCCCGCACACAGAGAAGCTGAGCTTGAGGAGAAGAGGCTAGAAAATCAAAGCCTAGAGAGACAGGGAGGGCACTCGGCAGGACCACAGAGAGGGCGGGGCAGCACAGGCTGCCCCTTACCTAGGATCCCCGGAGCCCTCTGCACCTGAGGTCACTCCTACCGCTGTGACCAAGGAATGTGAAAGGAAAAGGAGGAGGAGGAGTGGCCCAGGGCGCCAAGGCGGCAACAGGAGACAACTGGATGCAGAATCCTAGGCATCGAGGGGCCTGTGGGGCTGCAGTCCTGGGGTGGTACCTCTTGCGCCCCCGAGGGGCTTCTGGGATGGGACTCGGCTGCGGGTACATCCTGAGACGGGCCCCTTCTCTCTGGCCCTGGATGGGTGTCCCCCGAGACGAGGCCACAGTGTTCCTTCACCACAGGGCACAGAGATGGCGAGGCCGGCCCCCATTCCTCCCTGCAGCCTCAAGCACGGTGTCACCAGTGTGGCCCGAGCAGTGTCTGGGTCCGTGGCTCTGAGCTAGAGCCCGACGCAAAGGAGAGGTTGGCGATGGAGGTGGATGAGAAGCAGGCATCCCCAGGGGGGTGTCAGATGACAGGGAAGGCAGGAAAAGAGGCGCGCAGGCTGGCCCAGCTCCTTGGCTGCTGCTGTATGGTTTTCTTATCATCGACACTGATCTTATTTCAAAGAACGACACTTAGATTGACTTGAGCCCTCTCATTGCGTGTGCACACAAGTACACATTCATACGCGCATGCGTGCAAGCTTGCGTATGTGCACAGGGCATGTCCAGCTGCAGAAGCGCCTCCTCCAGAAGTGACCCCCTCTAGGCTGAGCTCCAGGCTACACTGCAGAGTGGGACACGGGGCTCACCGGCTCCTAACCCACCACACCACACGCACAGCCTGCGGGGACACAGCTGCCTCAGGTGAGGAGCGGCAGCTTCAGCTGCATGGCTCTCTGCATGGGAGGACCCCGCTGCAGAGACGAGCATGGGCCCGGCTGGGGTCCGCAGACAACAGGCTCCACACACCCTCGCCTGGGAACAGGGCCGGCCACTCTTTGCCATGACTGCAGTTCACTTCCTTCCTCATCGTCCAGGTGACCACACAGCTTATGTGGGGCGCAGAGGAGGAAGCAGGGCGTCTGTGTCCCCATCTGTCACTGTGAAGGCCAACAGCTGCTGCCTGTCACACGTGCTCTTTGGCATGTTGAAAAGGTCCCTGGTTCCGTGGGATTTGCTCTGTCCTTCGGGAGCTGTGGGCTCCAGAAGGGCCCTCCCTGCATCTTTATGGGGTTGACCCTCTGTCCTGTGGACTTGGGGCCACAGACTGGGTTACAGGGACAGGACCTCCCGGGCCCAGAGGAACCCTGCCACACTGCAAAGTTCCATCGTGGCTAATGGTGAAAGCCAAGAGCTCTACACTGGTAAACCTTGCGCCTAGGCCCTGGGGATAAGTGCGCGCTCATCCCGCAGTCCCTCCAGGGCTGTGCACTCAGCAGACCGTGACCCCGGGCCAGTCCTCAGACTGGTGAGGCACCACAAGGCGTCCACACTCGGAATCTCCCTGAGGCCAGACTGCCCCGTGCTCTCTGAGCTGCTCTACAGGGAACTGTGCCTGGTTTTTCACATGAAATGAGATCACGTGACAGGACTGCATGTGTGTGGCTTCATACCTAAAGCTGCGCTGGCTTTGTTGCTGTGACAGGGTTGGAGAGTGGAGGCCCTCACGGGGCCCTGAGGGAAATAGAGCCGGTGTCCGTACCGATTCTTTTCTCTCCATGGCCGCCCCCCTCAGTACGTCCTCCTCCGCCTCCCATCTTAATTGAAACTGAGCTCATCAGAGACAAACCGACACACTGTTCGTCTTGTATGATGCCTTATCAAATGCTATTACTTGCTTAATACAGTCCTAACTCCGAGATGATGATAGGAGCAACACTGATTTGCAACTTTTCTCTCCTCCATGACCCTGGAGGTTACTCAGCAGATTCTACCCCTTTCTCGCTGCAGAGGGAACTCAGTGACCTCAATAAGCAACAGATAAATCTCTGAGAGGCTTAAGGTGTGCCACTCTTTAACTTTACCCACCCCCGACACACCCACATCTGAACACACACCACAGCGTATATGTACACCGTTGGACCACAGCTCAAAACACCCCAGTGTAGGAAACCCCAATTACACCACAGCATAGAAGGCACTGGCTCTGCCCAGTCCCAAGCCCACAGGAAGTGGAGGCCCCCAGCTCTTGGGCCCATACCCTCACCCTGACCTGCCAAGCTGCCCCTCTGCGCTGTTCAGCCCTGAGGGTCTTCTCTGATGCGGGTTCGGCCGGAACCCTTCTGCCGTCTGTGCTGTACCTGCCTTCGGGAAGAGGGCCTGGAAGACCCAAATCACAGATGCCTGTGGCCTTGTGTGTGACACTACCGCTCCCTTTAGGGACAAGTGGCTGGGCTTCCAGGGCTGGCTTGGGGCAAGTGACGCTGGGGTGGCTGCCTCCACGGAGGCTACTCTGTGAACACAGTGCAACTGGTGTGGTGGTTTGCACCTAGGATCCCAGCACCTGGGGGCCAAGACAGGAGGATCGCCAAGGCTCAGGCCCACTTCAGGCACTTTAGTGACTTGGTGAGACTCTGTCTCAAAAAACAAAGACAAAAGGGCTCAGTTGCAGCTCGGCTCAAAGGCAGAACCTCCCACGGGGCAGCCCCTGGACCCCCTCCCTCTCCTCTCACAGATGGGGCAACAGAAAGCTCAGAGCCAGTCAGAGCCAGCTGCTCACTCTCCGTCACTCAGACCCCAGAGGACCCTAACTCAAAGTGACTGAGGATGCAGGCTTCAGTCAGAGGCCTTCCAAACGCCTCCAAAGCACCGAGACACCAGGACAAACGCCACAGACACCGCAGACCCAAGCCCGGCCCCTCACCAATCACCTGGCACATTTATTCCAACACTTTAGAGAAATTTAAAATGCATTTCTTATCCCCTGAAAAATAAGGGCAGACTGACAAGTTAATTGAAAAAAGACATACACACCCTTACACGATCACATGACACTCAGCAAGCACGGGCAAAGAAACACTTAAAATCCATCAGTTTCAACAAAAGCAAATTAAACGGCACGTTTCCAGCATATGCCCCATTGCCTAAGACACATCTGTTCACTGGGCAACTCTGCCCAGAAGACACTCTGAGGACCACTCATCTCTCCTCTGTAATTCTTGTCTCTCTCTATCTAACCTTTCACCGTCCTCCTCTGACTTCCCTCCTGCTGTCCTTCAGCTGGACTCTGATACCTGCAGGCCTCAATGTTTCCTTACAACATGCACAAATCAAAAATAAAGGCAAACTTTTAAAAACCAAGGCCTGGCCAGTTGTGATGGCACATGCCTGTGATCCCAGCACACAAGAGGCCAAGGCAGGAGGATTTCTGCAAGGTTAAGGCCAGCTGGGGCTACATGGTGAGACCTTGTCTCAAAACAAGAAAGAGAAGGAAACAGAGACAGAAAGTCAGAAAGAGAGAGAGGAGGAAAGATGGAGAGATGGACACCAAGGCCCATACAGCCCTCTACAGATGTTTCTTAAATGTATACATTATCCCAACTCCTAGAAGCCCAGCCAGCCCTGTGCACCCTCAGGTTTCACATTAGCAAATTTAACAAACAACTCTGATCAAAAATATCTGGGAAAAAAATTCCAGACATTTCTAAAACAGCAAAACTTGAACTTCCCGCCTGCCTTGCAGGATGCCGAATCCATACCAGTGGCATGGCCCTGTGTGACCTCCAGCCTCACACAGACCCCATGTCCCAGCCCCTCTGTGAGCGGCACTCCCCACGGTCCAGCCTCCTGTCCTTCCTCCCCCCAGGCAATGCGGTACACCACCATGTCCTCAGCACTTGTGCGTGTGAGTGTCGGAAGCCTCCTGCAGGAAGATGTGCAGCGGTCGCATGCACACCCTGTGGCCCCGGTCAGCAGGGACCGAGCATCAGGGCTTTTAAATCTGCCGGGGCTTCTGGGACTGAACGGCAGATTCCGAGGGTGACAGGAGTCTGGGGAACAGGAAGAGATAAGAAGCCGAGAGCGAGGAAGCAAATGCCAGAGAGAGCAGCTGAGGAAGGGCACCCACCCAGCTGCTCCCACAACCTCCACCCCTGATACACTGGGAGCCCCAGCATGAGGCGTCTGAGCCCTAAGCTCCTACACAGAATCTCAGGGCCCAAAGTCCAAGCCTCTCAGGCTATGAGGCAAGAAGACAGAGCCGGACCCCCGGATGGCCCGTCAGGAGCTTTGAGAAACCAAGGGAAGCCAGAAAGCAGGGTTAGGGCCCAGCTGCACTGTGGATGGGCTCTGGGGACAGCAGCAAAGGGAGCCAGGCACAGAGAGGAACAGTGTGACTCCCCACGCTCACTCTCAAGGACC
Source organism: Fukomys damarensis (assembly GCF_012274545.1). Lineage (NCBI taxonomy): Eukaryota > Metazoa > Chordata > Mammalia > Rodentia > Bathyergidae > Fukomys > Fukomys damarensis. Next base: position 22,115,943 of record NW_022900924.1, read on the forward strand.
GGGTGTGGGGGCGGGGCAAGGCAGGGACGTGGGCACCTCGCTTCATGGCCACAGGGCTGCTGCTGTGCAAGGTGGGGGTGTTGGCCCTAACCCCATGACTGGACTGGGGGCCACCGTGTCCCATGAAAAATGCTCAGCACAGTTGATCTTGTGCAGTGCTTATTCTGCCACCACTAAGAGTAAAATTTTAAAATTAAGAAAGAACACGTCTCTAAGGGATAAACTTCACCCAGGCCTGAAATAATGTGTGTAGCTCTCTGGTCACTGCCACCTGCCAAGTCCCTGTCCTCACAGCCTGCAGCCCAGCACCTGCCTCACTCTCTAGCTCGGAGACTCCTCTCTCGGGGGCCACCACCAGCTATGCTCTCAGCCCCCTCGGCCACCCTCACAGCCACCGAAGACTTAAAAACAAACAGAAGACAGCAGTAGTAACAGCTAGGAAAACAAGTGCAGGCCGCTGTCAGGCCACGGAGAAGGGAGTGGAGCGCTCCCTGAGGCGGTCTGTCGCCCAGTTCGTCACTTTTCACCGCAAAATGCGCCTCAAGTTTTAACATCACAGAGGAGCTTCCAAGGCAGCCCACTGACGGTGCGCCCAGCCTGTCATCACCGCAGAAACTCACAGTGTCTATGGGACGGCGGGTTCCGGATGGACACACAAGCCCCCAGGAGACGTCTTTTCCCCTCTTAGGTGGCACTTTTGAGGGGGATGGGGCTCCCTCAGGTTGCCAGCTCGGCTCGTCCTGATGAGGTGCCTGTGGTCTCGAGTGCCAGTGACTCAAAAACTTGGCTCTGTAGCCAGAATCCTGCCAGCGAGCCCCAGTCCCCTGGATCTGGCGCCCACTGGATAGCTCCGCGCAAGTCTCCTCTGCACGGGTGGGGAACGGGACACTCCTGTGTCACCTCCTTCTCTGGTGACCTCAGGGCCTCTGCACAGCTGCCCAGCCACCCAGCCATCACCTTCTCCAGGACCTCCGGGTCCTCCTGGAAGCCACTCCTGCAGCCAGAGGAACTTCAGACCTCTTAACCGCAATGGGGCTACCTCTCAGCTTTCTTGGGAAGTCCAAAAGATGACCCAGGACCTCAGTAGCCATCACACGCCTGCCTCCCTGCCCTCAGCCCTCTCCATAGTCCACCACACCACTGAGGCTTTCGAGAACAGTCTTGCTTCCTATTTTTTCCATGACAGCAACTTCCTTTTTGCCTCCAACCTTGTGCACCTGCCATTCCTCCCCTTACCCACAAGTCCCTGCTCCCCTTCAGTCTGCCCATTTTCTGTTCATCCCTTAAGACTCGGCATCAGTGGGATTTGTTTGGGGACTGCAGCATATCTCACTGCTGTCCATCCTAACACAGTGCAGACAGCTCCTTAACAAATCCAAAACTAATCACTACTGCAATGTTTCCAACTCACTGTCTGTTTCCAACATGAGAACAAACGTCCGGAGAAGTCACACCTGCTTCATACTCTGCTGTCCCGACCACCCCAGGGCCTGGGGTGGATGTCCCTACTGTTCGTCGTCTCACTGGGCAGAGGCACAAAGACAGCACGTCACAGGTAGTGCCGATTCCCCGCATAACAGATACCAAATGTAATTTGTTTGGCAGCTTTTGTACTTGTTTAAAAACTCCTTCCCACCAAAATATTTTCTACAGCAGTCCAAAATTAGAATCGTGGGGATTTCTGTGCCTGGGGAAATTCTGCTCGTAATTATTTTGGAGGACATTTCTGGAACATCAGAGCAAATCCATGTCCCTTTCCAGCTGTGGGACCATTGAGGCAACCAATTCAGCAGGGACGCAGGGAAGCACAAAACAGGTAGCAATCCCTAAGGAATCTCCACCCTGCGGGACTTGCCCTGTGCCTTTGCACCAAGCTACACGAGCAGCATGGCTATCTGTGCGCACACACTGTCCCGGGTGTGTGGCGTACAGATGACTACAACATCCCAGTCTGCATGGTACAGGGAGGGCCGGAGGATGCGCCAATTCCCGGATTGCCGCCCAGGTCTCTGCCTCAAGCAATGAAAAAACAACTCCACGTCCACAGAGGGGAGGCTCCGGCAGTTGCTGCATCTTTACACTGCGAGCATTCTCCTCTCAAGCTGCAGGAGAGAACACAGGGTGGACCCAGACCCAGGGCATGCTGGGAAGCTGGTGTGAGGGACACCAGGTAGCCTCCCATGGTGAGGCTGTCCTCGGCCCCGCCTCCTCCCCTGCAGCACACATGGGTACGCGGCCACTGGCCCCGGCTATGAGGGACGTAAGTACACAGCAAAGTGTTGCTGAGTCAAAAGCTGTTGCTCACAATCCATGAATCCTGGAGCCAGGCTTGAATGAAGTCTGTTAGCGACCACGCCGGCCCAGCCAGGGAGAGACAAGCCCTACGCTCCTTCTCCTTGGCTGCTCCGCCTTCATCTGTCTTCACCTGGGAGGGTCTGTACGGCCCTGAAGCAGCTCCCAACAGGCTGCGGAAACTTGGAAGACAGCTTCCAGTGTCTTCAGGGCCAAAGCCAGCGATTCCAGCATCTTTCAAAGCACTGTGTTGTATCCAATAAATATGGACAATTTGTCAGTTTAAAACAATTTAAAAAGTGCTCCAAAAACATAATGGCTTATACAAGAAATAGCTTAGTTTTTTTCTTGCTAATGTAAGCAGACCTGGCCAGCTTGGCAGTCTGGAAGTGTGTAACACATGGTTTCTATCTCTGGATCCAAAGTGGCTCCTTTGATTCCCACTATCACATCTACATCCCAGCCAACAAACAGCAAAACTCCAGGGAGCACATGTTCAGTCTTTTAAAGAAAGGACCTAAGAGTTACATTAATCACTTCTCCCTTTAGCTCAGTGAATGGCCTTGCTTGGAAACAACAGGCTTGTGTCCACATGCCTGGGCAGAACACAGGAACTCTCTTATTTAAGACAAAGTTGGAAATGTTCATGTGCTTTCTGCACAAAACCCGCATGCACTGCAGCGACGGCTCCTGGGGAGATGAGAGGCAGCCACGCGGAGGCCGGCGCATCAGAGCAGCTCGCCTGGGACCCGGCCCAGCCTTTCCGGGCTCTGTCCTGAACTTGTGAATGCTCGAGTTGAGCAGAAACGCATTCAGCTCGGGGACAAGGCTGGTGGAGGCAGAGAAGATGCAGGGCACGGACGTCTCTGTGCTAAACCCAGAACACAAAGAGTATACGATCACACACATGTGTGTACATGCATGTAGTACACATGTACGTGTGTGTACGTGGGCACGTGTACTATGCGTAGTGTGTGGTGCATTGTGTGGTCCATGTGTGTACTTGTGTGTGTGTGTGCAAGCATGTGGTATGTGCGTGTGGTGCATATGCGTGTGACACAAGTGTATGTACATACATGTGTATTTACCTCTGCAGCACTGGGGTTGCACCTGCACCTTCCCCCTGAGTTACACTCCCAGTCCTTTATTCCTTGAGATAAGAACTCACAAAGTTGCCCAAGGGGGGCTTGAACTTGCAATCTTCCTGCCTTAGCCTCCCGAGTAGCTGGGATTACAGGCCTGGGCCACCACCCCTGGCTCCACACATGGAAAATGCTTTATAGCCATTCTGCAACCTACTATGAAACAAGGCAGAGCGGCTGCCACAGGGCGTACCCCAGGACCAGGCCCTCCGGCAGCCCAACGTGTGGATGGCTGTCTGGACGCCTGTGAAGTGCAGGACACAGATCACCGGGTCTCCTTCATCTTTTCACACTTAAATATGGGTCCTAGAACAAAGCGGGGCAGAAACAGAAAGCTATGCATTCCGGCTCCCAGTGAAGGAGGTGGTGAAAGTTCTCCAGGGCTTTAAAGCCCCCACCTTGAGCTCTGACTTTAAGATACAGAGAGGCACACTTGAATTTCACCTGTGTGCCCATCCCAGGAAGGAGCAGAGCGAATGAACCTCCACAGCCACAGCTGTGCTTCTCCTCCATTTTCCAAGAACCAAGGTTATGACTGCTCAAGATCTAAGCACCAAATGCATCCCCCACCCTGCAGCCGGCTCTGAGATTTTACCACAGATGCCAGAAAACTTGGCTGTGAAAAACAATTGGTTTGAAAAGCGAACAATCCAGCAGCTGTCGGAGATCAGACCACATGCGGGTCTGAGTTTCAGAAGCCCCTGGATGCATCCCTTTCTCCACGCCGAACGCAGGGGAAGGGAACCAGAGCAGCCACAGGACCCTGCGATGCTGCACCCCAAAAGGTGTGGGCCCGTGGCAGCTTCTGGAGCCAGCCCCCACATGCCGGCTCCTCCCAGTGCACGACTCGCTCTGCTGGGTCCCCAGGTCCCATGGCTGGCCGGGGTGGCCCTAACCTCTCCCACCCTTGGCGGCCAGAACAAGCTTGCTGGACCCCGGACTCCCTACTCCCCGAAAGCGGGATGCAGGTGAGCAGACGGGGAAAGACATGAGGTGGAGGGAACAGGTGGGCACTGCCCGTCAGCCTGGAGGCTGACACAGCATCCCCCACTCACTCTTCTTCCCAGAGGCGCTCCGGGGGCCTCCTGTGGCTCTGGGCTCCATGACGAGCACAGGAAGAAGCCAGGAGGGCACTGAGCCTGGGGAGCACCAGGTGAATGGCCCAGCTCCGACCAGCAGCTGGGTGTGGGCTGTGCAAAAGCAGAAACACCGTCCAGCCCGCAGCTGGTTTCAGAAGCCCCTGGATGCGTCCAGGTCCCAGGAAGGAATCCTGCCGTCCCCGGCTTTCAAAGAGTTTAGTTCTTTCTGGAAATGAGGTGAAGGTGGGAACTGAGCATAAACATCACTGTCAAAGGGGAAGAGGACGAGCACCTGTGGGCTTTTCTCTGATTGTAATTTATTACATTTCCACTTATATAGCATGGAAAGTATAGAAAAGCACAAAGAAGAAAATTAACATCATCCAAGACCCTACCAGCATCAGGGAAGACAGTGCCTACTGTGCCATCAAATATTTCTTCCTGGGAGAGAGACACTGACTCGTGTGCAGATGTGGACCCCCAGGCCACCTCCAGCCTGTGTACACCAGGCCTCGCTTTTCACTTACATCATCACATCCTAAAAGCTGGACACGGAGGTGCACACCTGTGATCCCAGCACTCGGAGGCTGAGGCAGGAGGATCGCTGCGAGTTTGAGGCCAGTCCGTGCTACACAGTGAGTTCAAGGCCAGCCTGGACTGCACAGTGAGACCCTGTCTCAAAAAACCAAAACCGAAGAAGATGACATCTTGAGAAGTGTCCCGAGCCCCGGCCTCTCCTCTCACGATGTCTAGAACATTCGTTACAGCGGACCAGTGCTGCCTCTCCATTTTCCCGGGAGGATAAATCATCCTGCAGCCTAAACTAGGGAGGAGATGGGAGCACTGTGCTCGCCTTTTCAGTTTCTGAATCATTTTCCAGTTTCCCGTTGAAACTGAGGAGCCTCTTACGAGCCTCTTCACAACCTTCTCCTAACGCGTAGGTCCCCGGCCGGGTGAACGGCACCTGCGTTTCTTTGGCTTTCATGAAGAAGGTCAGATTTTCATGTTTCTTTTCTCTTGTGTGTGTGTGTGTGTGTGTGTGTGTGTGTGTGTGTGTGTGTGTGAATGCCGCTTTTCCTCTGGTTTCATTAGTGCACACTGATGCTCAGACCGGCGGGTTTCACATTGGCAAGTGAGTGGGTGCTCGCCACTCACTGTAACCGGAGGGTTCAGGGGTGTGGGGACTCCGCCCGCGCCCCTCCTGCCGCCCTCATACCCATGCCCACCTACGACCAGATGTCAGGCCCTGCGTGCGGCTCGCGTGCTCAAACGCTACCTCGGGTGCAGGGCTGACTTTCCGCATTTGATTACAGAGTTTGAAATATACAGAAGTGGTCTTGTTTCTAAGTAAAACGCGTCTCTCTTTTTAAAGGTGGTATTTATACACACGTGTGAATCGCACACACGCGCGTGGGCGCACGAGGCTTTCTCTTTGACGCCCCTGAGCCCCACACTCTTGGGTGCTTCACAGGCATCTCAGTCCCTGATAGCGAGGCTCACAGCACGGTGCTGCTGCCCACATCGGCCTCGGTGTGCACATTCATTTCTCCTTCCGGACAAACGTTAGGATCATTTCGTGGAGTTACGCTCAAAGAAAGCCCTACTATTTTGATGGGAAATGTATAATTAGAAATCTAGAAAATGCCACTGTGATACTGAGCCTTTGCGGTATTTTATGCATGTTCTTTGTTGCCTCCTTTAACATTTTAGAGCTTTTCGTTTTCTTGGCTGCTCGCTTCAATGTCGCGCATTTTTATGAAGTTATTCCTAGATAATTTACATTTTTGTTATACACAAATGGGACCTTTTCCCATATTATTTGCAGAATAATTGTGGCTATTATTGGGGAAATTATTATCGTGGCTTTCCTGGAGATGTTTGATGTTCTTTAATTATCTACAAAGAGAATCATATGCCTCTAAATAATGATTTTCCTCTTGAGTAAAGAAGCAAATATGCACACATATATGCATTTCTGGAAGGAATTTAAATGATCCTGAAACGTGTCACCCGTGGACACCCAGCACGGCAGGAAGTGGCGTAGCTTCCCGTCTGGCACCGTCTGCACACAACTGTTGGCGTATTCTGACCAGTGCGTGGATTGCTGATATTTTTATGTCGACTTTTGTTATCTTATGCTGGGGAGATTTATCTTTAGTGAGGAATGATTGACGATTTCATAGGGTTTTCCTTTGTGTCAAAAACCTCTTTGCATGAAAAGCATCAGGAGCCACTTAGCCTGTGAAGCCTGGCGCCCTTCCCGCCCCTGCCTGGCCACTGCCTGCATCCTCCCCGACTTCGTCCTGGCACCGCTGCCTGTCTCACTCAGCAGGTGGCCTAGTGGGTGAGGACCCCAGGGTGAGAGGAACTGGATCCCTGAAAGGAAACTAATAAATGCACATCTTATCAGAAAAACATCATCTGGGCTGATGTCACAGGGACTCTGCCTGCCCAGGGCCACCCTGCAAGGCCACTCCACTGTGACGTGCACCCCACCAGCACAGAGGGACAGGCCGGGGCAGGGAGCAGAGGCTTCCCTCTGCTCCCCAAAGCCTCCTTTCTGCTGGGGACCCAGAACCTCCCGGCCCCTGCATGCTTCTGCTTGGTGCTCACAACACTCCAAGTTTCTCTAATTGTCACCAGCTCTGAGACTGGCGGGGCTCACATCAGAGGACCAATGTCCAGGCCAGCCATGAGGGCAGCTGTCCCTGGGCTGGCTGGCTGTGTCCCTTGGGACTGAGCTGTCCCCAGGGGGGACACATGTCACATCAGCAGCCTCAGACCTGCGTATGTCCCCCGTCCACAGGGACAGAACCGAAAGTCTAGAAGCAGCTAGGAGCAGGGACCCTGGAGGGGCACGGTCAGAGCAAGAGGACAGGGCAGCCCTGCATGGTGAGCGCTGTGGGTCCCCGAGCTCAGGCCCCAGGGACGGACCTCCTCAGAGTCCCTGACACATTTCTGCCAAACTCACTTCCCCCAGGACAGTAGCTCTCAGGCGCTCGCTCGCTCAGCACAGAGATTTAGGAGGGGAGCAGTGGGATGCAGCCAGCTCCCCGGAAAGGCCACCCTTGGGCAGGGCACACGGCTCCCATGACACTCAACGCCAGAAACGAGGGCAGTGCAGAGAGCAGGCGTGAAGGCCCCACCGGAAGCCCCAACCCCTGAATTAAGGTGCGAGAAGGAAAGCGTGGAAGGCTGCAGAAAGTCAAAGTCCCCAGGGCAGAGACCAGTCCACCCTCCTGATCGATCAGCACCCACCAGTGTCCACCCCGCACGCTGTACGTGGGGCTGTTGGTGCAACCAGGAGCAGGGGCGCTGGGCCAGTGACGGGACCAGCCCTGCCCATGACAGTCACCCACAGCCCCCACACTAACTAGACCCATTGGCTCCAGCCAACAGGATTTTATTTGTCTAAAGTAACTGCAAGTTAGAAAACAACAAGAAGGTTCCACAGACACATAGAACGCCCCTTCCCCGTCTGTACCCCAGCCTGAGGGCCCAAGCCGGGCACAGTAGTGCACGCCTGGGATCCCAGCACTTTGGGAGGCTGGAGCAGGAGGAAGGCAAGTCCCAGCCCCACCTGGGCACCTTCAGGATTTGGAAGAACCTGTATCTAATTGACAATAAATGACTGGGGATGTGGCCGGAGGGAAGATGCCAGCTTCAATCCATAGTACGGAAAATAGGAGACTAGATTGCGGTCCACCATGCCACACACCCATCCGCTCACCAGTGACCCTGGCATCCAGGGCTCTGTACCAACGACCACATATCCCAGGAACAGCCCTCCCAGCACCCGTGACCCCATCTGGCATGCTGTGCCCCGGCCCCCAAGGTGGCTTCTCCAGAAAGCTCTGTCATTCAGTCAGTGAACGTGCACACGGTGAGCTGGCTGACCCATGTCTACTCTCCCAGCAGGGCCCCTGACTGCTTGGCAAGCCTGCTGCTGCTGCTGTTGCTGGCTCTGTTACTGTGAAGTGAGAAGAGGGTGCATCTGGAGGCCCCAACCCATCCCCGAAACTGATAGCTCCAGGGGCAGCAGGAGGCAGGACCTCTTCTGCCAGGCCGGGCGCATGTGGGTGACACTACTGTGCCTCCTGCCAAGCCCTCTGCTGCTCACCCCTGCCACCTGCCCCATGGGCTTCTTGGGCCCCTCTGGTAACATTTGGCCCATGCACGGCCTCACAGAGGGCTACCAGAGGGCACTGCAAACCCCGGAGCAGCTCAGAGGCCTAGGAACCAGCAGGAGAAAAACCAAGAAAGTCAGGGTTTTGCTAACAAAACTGCTAGTCTTGGTGCCTCGCTGGGCGACAGCACAGGGCTCTGGGAAGAGGCGACTCGATTCCAGGCTCAGCACTGGGTGCGCGCTGGACATTCTCTGTCTTAGTTGCTTCTCTCTTTTTTTTTTAATAGTTTTTTTGTTGGTTTTTTATTTTGTTTTCTGGTACCAGGGATCGAACTCAGGACCTTGTGCTTGCGAGGAAGGAGGTGGCACCACTGAGCTCATTCCCGGCCCTTAGTTGCTTCTCTCTTGCTGCTGAAACGAAACACCAGACACCCAAAGTTAGAGAAGGGGCCGACGGGCTCACAGTTGTGGAGGTTCAGTTCGCAGTGGTCCCGCTCCACGGCAGGGTGGCAAGCAGGGGGCAGAGCGGAAACTGAAGCGCCACGGGGGGCTTCAGTCCATGGCGGTGGAGGGCAGCAGAAGCATGGGGGAAACTTAACGGGTCTCCCTGCCCCATTTATCTGATTCAGGCGACTTAGGGCGGGCAGCACGGGCACCCCTGGTCCCAGGGCCCTCGGTTCTGGCACTTCATTGGGAATCAATTCCAGCCTCACACACCCTCCATCCAGCCTGTGACCACGCGAGGCCTGGGGGACATCCAGACCCAAGCCTAACATTCCCCTTAACGACGAAGGATGCTCGGGTGGCGGGGACAGAGCAGAGTCCAGCGCAGTCCCACACGCGGGGGCACCGCCTGTGTGCTCCCCCGAGGGAGCAGAGATGCCAAGCAACACAGGACCCTGCTGCCAGTGGGCAAGGAAACCACCTCCCCGAAGGGTGGGCGGGGACAGGCCTATCGGGGACACATTCAAGTGGCAGGAGGGAAGGAGGAAGAAGGTAAAGTGGAGACCAGAATAATTAACCAAGACAAAGACAGCCTTCTTTGGGATGGGGAGAGCGGAATGCGGAAAGAGGGCACAGCAGTGATGATCTCACCCAGGCGCCCGTGCACGGCCCTGATGCGGCGGAGGAGTAGGAGAGACTGCGGGGGGCACAGTTGAAGATGAGACATTTAACCCAATGCTTTCCTTTCTGATAGATCATGAGCCTGAGAAATGGGAGGGAGAAGAAAAGAAGGAAGGAAGGAGTGAAGGAGAGAGGAAGAGAAAGGAGGAAGATGGAGAACCAAAATAATACAGTAAATATAAATACAAGTAATACGCTTTCATCACAGTTGAAACAAAGGACACAGACAGTATACTTGGCCAGCTGTCCAGATACATTTAGAAAGCTTGGCCACAGAAAATATCAATAAATCTCCAAAGAAAAACCAGAAAGTGTAAATTTTGGACTGTAATCCAGTAGTATATTTTAAAATAGGAAGAAAATAACAGCGTGAAGCCAGTTGCTAAGAAATTCACAGTCTCTCCGAGGTCCAGCAGGAAATGAGGGCCAAGAGGCCAGCCAGCCAGCCCCCAAAGGAGACCCGGGTGGGGGCACAGGAGCCCCAGGAGGAAGGGGCTGAAACAGGGTTCCCATGAGCCTGCAGCTCACAGGACCAAGTCCTTCATTATGAACCTCAGAACTCCGGGCGCCTCCAGAAGGAGAGGAGGGCAGATGCCATGCACACTAGGGAAGGAGAAATAAAAGACTCCTTCAGAGGGAGAGGCCACTCATAAAAATGATAAGCCTCCAGTTAGCCTAATCTAGAAATGTGAGCAGAAAATATAAATGATGAAAATTAGAAACAAGAGAGAGAAAATAAACACAGATGTTCAGAAAACTGAAAGACAGAACACTGTCGAAAAGCTTATGCGGATAGATTTGAGAATGCGGAGAGAGGAATGTTGGTAGGAAACTGGAGATTACAAAAACAGACTCTGGAAAAGATGTGATTATAAACTAGGAAAATACATGTCTAATAATTATCAAGTGCTCTCCAGGAGGGCTCCCCAAGGGAAAGTCCTGATAACCTGGAGGAGGGACACGAGGAGGGAGAGAGACACCAGGACCGACAGGGCCTGGGCTTCCAGGAGCAGAGACTGCCCCAGCCCTGGTTCTGAGCCCTCGGGGAAGGGAAGAAACCAAGAGAGGGAAGGGAGAGAGGAGAAAGCACCACCAAAATTTGCAGACAGAATAACTGTTGCAGTTCTTTTAATCCAAAATAAGACTGACAACAGGGAGTGGGAAAGCAGCACTTTCTCAAAGGGGAAGGGACCAAGAGGCACAGAGGGGAGGGGAGGGAGGGAAGGGGACGAGAAGGGGACGGGGTACTCTGCGTAGGCACCAGCAGCGCACAGGGACGGTAACCCCCGCACCGCACACATTCACTAATAAACACGGGGACAAGACACTGCGCCAACGCATCTGAGACAGTTTCCCATCAGCTAAAAGACCTGGAATGAGACAGAAATGTCACCAAGTGTTAGCATTTCTTCCTACAGGGCTGTCAGTAAATAAATCAGAAATGGGTTAAAGATGGTACTTAAATGACATCTACAAAATGTAAAGGAAATAACTCAGTGGTATTTTGACTACGTGGTATCACTCTGTGAGTCAGACGTAGTGAAACTTTCACTTTTCCACTCCATGTGCCAGTAAATTGGAAGGAGATGCACGGTGACCTTCAGCAACATCCCAGATCCATGTAAGGAAAACTGAAATTATGCCTAAGTAAGAATTAAGCCCGAGCAATGTAAAGAAACAGACCCGTTTAACGGGAAACACTGACACCGGCCACGGACCCTGCGGAATCAACCGAAACACTGGGGCGACGCAGAGTGGGGCGACGATGGTGCCACAAACAGGGAAGGCTGAGTCTGGCCGCTCTGCCTGTGCCTGGGCCGCGGCGGGGAGATCACGCTCACCATAGTCAAAGAAAATGCAGCATCATTGTGTAGATTTGACACGAAATTTGTCTGACCTTAAGGCAAAAGTTCATAGTTTACTGAGAAAAACAAAACATTTGGGAAATAACCTTAATTAGGCAAATTATACAAAAGGGTGAAGACACCAGCTCTCTCCCAACACAGTCTCTGTGCTGTGCTCGGCGTCCCATGCTGCACAGGATGGGGAGCTGCACCCCAGGCCTGTGACACCCACACCTCCCTCAGACCTGGGCTCTCCGTCCCTGTGTCCCTGCTTCCCTCCCAGTGAGCAGATCAGGACCCAGAAGACCCTGCCAACATGTGAGGCCCCCCCATCCCCTCCCCAGAGCTCAGCCCTTGCATCTTCATCCCCCCTCCTGAGCATCACCCCAACACCCAGATCTGCACACTCAGCCTCGCTCTGCACTTCCACGTGATGTCACACTGCAGTCAGAGCCCAGGTCGGAGTTCAGGACAGGTGCCACAGGGCACCGGGCCCCTCCCCAAGGGCTCCTACCTGCTGCCTCACTCCCCTGAGTCCCCTGCCGTCTGCCCTTCTGCTCTGACATCCCCCATACCATGCTGTCCACCTCCTGGACCACTGCAGACACACGACCCTGCCCTTTGGTCCTCACCGAGTCTCACACACATGGCAGACAGCAGGGCCTGGGGAGGAGGGACAGTGCTGCATGCTGCTGAGAACCCTTCCCTGGCCTCCACCATCTCCCTGAACACAATGGACTAGATAAACCTGAAGTGCTGGACTGGGTGCCTTGGTCATGGTTTCTAGCCAGAGGTCCCCTAGAACCTCATGTGCTCAGAGGTGGGACTTGGGGGAGGTGACTGGATCATGGGGCAACATGCGTCCCTGGATCAGTCCACTGATGGGCTCGCAGCTGGGTGTGACATTTGGTTGGAGGAGGGAGGCCCTGGGGCGTGGCCTGGCAGGGTCCGTCCCCTCCTCCTCCCTGGATCTCCCCGCCCCCCGCTTTCTGAAACCCTGCTATGGACTGTTTCTCTTCTGCCAGGCCCTCTGCCACATTGCCCTGCCTTGGAGCTAGCCAACTATAGACCAAAACCTCTACAAATTGTGAGCCAAATAAAAATGAAGCTCTCCTCCTTAGAGTGGCAGGTGTTGGGTATTATATCTCCACAATGAGAAAGTAACTGAAACAGCACACGTGCCAGCTCTCACTAGGTTCCCTCAACCCCTCCTGACCACGTGCTACCTGCCTTGGCCTCCTGCATCAGCCCACATGTGCACCCTGAGGCCCCAGGGCCATGCACAGCCCCAGCAGCTACAAGGCCCCTGCTGCCACCCACTCTTTGTGCACAGCTCAGCTAAAGCGTCCTCTTTAGAAGGACTGCTTTGGACCAGCCCCTCCAGGATTCCTTGCCCTGGACCAATCATCTGCATTTCCTTCACTTTGCAATTCATTTCCTTTTGTCTCTAAACACCACCACCAAACCCTCTGTGAGGCTGGAGTCTTCCCCTAAGACCTCTTCCGGTGCCTGGGGAATGACTGTTATAAAAGCATTTGAAGACAGATGCAAGAATATTAATTGTGGCATAGCCACTAAGTGAGGGTGTTGCTAAACAGAGGTGGATACCTACAGTGGTGAGTTACTGTGAAGCCAGAGGGGAGGACTCAGCTCTAAGTTCTACAAAAAAGAAAAGGGAAACCACAGAGAGGAATCCAGAACGTACCACTGTAGTGTGGAAACAGAAAGGTTGTTTTGTTTTGCTTTGTTTTGGTGCCGGGATTGAAGCCGGGCCTTTGCACTGAGCTGCATCTCCGGCCCTTTACGTATTTTACTGCGAGGTAGGGGCTCATTAAGTTGCTACATTGTGCAGGCTGGACTTAAACTTATGATCCTTCTGCCTGGGCCTCCCAGAGTGCTGGGATTACAGGTGCGCACCACCATGCCCATCTGTGAAAGCAGAGTTTTAATACATGAAGAAATGCTCATCATCACTGGCTATTAGAGAAATGCAAATTAAAACAACACTGACAGTCCATCCTGCCTGAGAGAATGGCTGTCATCAAGAAATCAAATACTGACAGACACTGGGGAAGCTGTAGGGAAAAAGGAGACCCCTCACACTGTTGGCAGTTTAAACTAGAACAACCACTGTGGAAATCAGTATGGAGAGTCCTCAAATACTAAAGCTAGAAATTCCATTTGACCCAGCCATTCCCCTTCTAGGTATCTTCCCCCAAAAGTTAAAGGCACCCTGTCACAGTGGCCCACGCACACCCATGTCTATAGCAGCACCATTCGCAATAGTGAAGTCTTGGAAACGGCCCATGTGTTCATCAACAGGTGAATCGACAAAGAAAGTGTGGTGTTTCCACACAATGGAGCACCACTGCCACTGCCGCAAAGAAAGAGAACCGCGGGTCTTCCATAGGAGAATGGATGCACCCAGAGGTTTTAATGCTCAGTGAAGTAAATGAGGAACATGAGCTCAACTATCAGACAGTTTCCCTTCTATGACATTAAAAACAAAAAGCAACATAAAAGTCGGATACAGGAAGTAGGGAGATGGATCCTTCTGGAGTGGGAAGAGGACCGAGAGAAGCAGGGAGGGGAGAGAGGGGAGGAAAGGGATGAAGGAGGAACTGAGACGCGTTCGGCACACGGGCCACGCCCCACAGGGAAGGTCCACACTGGGTACGGCAAACAAAAAAAAACACATTTTAAAGTGAGCGCGTTTCTCCTGGGCCACACTGGACCGAGTCCTGTGGAAACCTTATGCGTCAGAGGGTCCCACAGCTCCCCAAAGGTCTGTCCAGGCAGAACCTCCCACGTGCCCCAGCCACAGCTTCCGGGCGGCGACTTCCAACTGTGCCGGGGCCACGGAGCCCACTGGAGGTCGGGCTGCTCCCGGCATTTCCTCCAATCCAGTGCACATGCAGTAGCTGCCTAGGGGCTCACACTGACGGCTCGCGTGTGTGTGTGCATGTGCGTGTGCATGCAGGTGCATCTCTGTCCCTGTCTGTGTAGCTGCCCAAAGCTTCACCCCAAATTCATTTCATTACATTTAGTTTTACTTCTCCAGATGGTGAAATTCCAAGTGCTATTTATTTTCCGCTCAGTTCCCTGCCTTGTTTGCAGTGTCTTCCCTGACTTCCTTTTTTAAAGAATTACAAGTCAAAGCTATTTTACTTTGGAAAATGCAAATAACTTTAGGACAGCTGAGTGGATTCAGAACGCGTTCCAAAGGTTTGTTTTGCACCGATGTCCAGGCGGCCAAAGAAACTTGACTGGCACCTGCCACCCAATGGCTGTGGCCCGGCCTTGTCTTGTTTCCTGTCTCCTTCACTCACAGCAGGGAGCACACTGACCGGCCACAGGCTGGGCAGCTGCTCTTCTGCAAGCCGTGCTCACCTGAAATTCACTGCCAACAATACACCTACTGCGTGGGGACCTGGATAGGGTTTTTTTTTAATTGCCCTCCTTCCACTTCAATACTGCAAAATGTATTTTATAAGAGAATTTCCATCTTTTTAAAGAATGGAGAAGCCAGGTATGGTGGCACATACCTGTGATCCCAGCACTCAGGAGGCTGAGGCAGGAGGATCGCCAGGAGTTTAAGGCCATCCTGGACTACATAGCAAGGCCCTGTCTCAAAAAAACAAGTAGAAAAAG
Organism: Fukomys damarensis; assembly: GCF_012274545.1. Lineage (NCBI taxonomy): Eukaryota > Metazoa > Chordata > Mammalia > Rodentia > Bathyergidae > Fukomys > Fukomys damarensis. The sequence goes on from NW_022900924.1 coordinate 22,131,202, forward strand.
ACATGTCAAGATGGAAGCATTTTTATGCCTGCAACTACAATAAATGCCAGGACTTTATTCTGATTTTCACGTATCACAGTGTCCCTGTTTCTGTGCTTACAGGGGCTGAATTTGGGTGGAGCAGAACTTGGAGCTGCCCCAGCTCTGCCTCCCCACCTTCCTTCACCAGAGAAAGATTAAATGTTACTTACAGGAAGGCACAGGTAAAGTAAAGCTCACAGAGACAGAGAAGTCAAAACAATGGAGAGGCCAATTCTATCTTTAAGTCTATAAAAAAGAAAATGATAGAAGCCCCAGTTAAGATGAAATGGGTAAGAAGCCTACTTTGTGATCAAAGGGCTCCCGCCTTGGGGCAAAGGCCCACTTTGGACAGGGGCATCGGGCTCCGTGGGTCCCCGAGACCACACTCGGCCACTTCTGTCTCTCTCTGGTCTGAGGCCCCGCACTCCAGCACTTGTGAAAGGAGCACGGGTGATCTCACCGGTTAATGCACATTTCTAAAATACTGACTTAGTTCTGTTGAAGACAAAAAATCTGGAATATAATCACAAACGGGAACATAAATAGATACCATATTTCTCCTATTCAAATAATGAGTCAGCTGTTATTACAGCTATCCAATTTTATCCAAGAATAGCACTGGGCTAATTAGACAGGAGTCAGCTTAATAGCAAGCTGACATTCATGAGAACAGAAATGGATTATAGGAAAAATTGTTTACGACTGCAAAAGAATAGTTAAGACTGCTCTAATGTATGAAATTGGAGCAATAAGCTTATTTCTCATGAATCTGCAGCAGCAGCACTTAAAGTGAGCGGCAGTAAAATCTTCGCAGGTCGTGTTTGCACTCATTCAGTCACCCAACGTGTATTTACTGAAGACCTACTAAGCGTGAGTTGCCATGCTTGGTTATCCACAGATTATTAGTATTTCTTCTCCTACGAAGTATCTCATGTGTTTAAAACCTAAGGAAATAAAGCCTGGTCTCGGGCACCAAGCGCTTCCTCTCCTTCATTCAGACAGCTCATCTGTTTGTTGGACCTTGGAACCTGTCGCTTCCTCTCCAGTGAGAGAGCCCGGTGGGGATCTCAGGAAGCAGGGACAACGGCAGGAGCCCACTGGCAAGGGGACGGCGTGGGGACGATGGCGCACCCACACGTTCCAAGGCGTGCGCTGCCACAACGAGGACCTGGCGATTACCGCGGGCGCAGTACACACATCTTGCAGGTGTCCCGTGTCTCACAAAGCACAGTGTGCTGCTTATCTCCCGAGGGCCTGCGGAAATGCACCCATCCCACCCACCGTGCCCGCACTGCCCTCTGCTCCTGGTGTGGGTGGACCACTGATGAGGGAGGGTGCTGAAGAGCCCAAGTGGACTGACTGCTAGTTTCAGCCTTTCCTGTCATTATGAAAAGACTGGCTATATAACATATCCTAAAAACAGCACCACATACGACTCAACTTAGCTCCAAGTGGGCAGAATCCTCGGTGTTTTAGCTTTGATAAAACCAGCTCAGCCCTCAATTCCACCGTGTGGAGGAAGCACACGTCACCCCAAGTTTGTCCTGTGGCTGCGGGACAGCACTTGCTTGTGTTGATGCCATTCAGTGGCAAACTTAGGAGCCCGTGGATTCTGAACTTGGCGATTCTTTCACCCTCCATACATCCTTTTCCCCACTTCCAAGGGCAGCCCTTGCTACCAACAAGTACAACACAGTGCTCACAGGGCCTGTGACGTGGCGGGTGCCACGCTTGTGGCCATCACTACACTGCCCTGGCCACCACCGTCATCACCTGCACTACCACGGCTTCCCTCCCTCCTCAGATTCTTGGCAGCTCTTTGGCCTCATTCAACAAGAGACCAGCGCTACCCGTGCCAGGCTCCCGAGGGTGACACGCACCCCAAGCCAAGGCTGAGCTTGGGGAGCCCAGGCTGCCTGCAGGGCCCCGGGACACTGCTCCTGCCAGTCTCCAGGCGGCACCCACACTTCCCTCTCCCCACAACGCCTCCCCTCCTGATCCTCTCTCCCCTCTCCTTTTGCTCTGTGAAGCTCCAACCACCTGCTTCCCTCCATAGTGCAGTCTGGTCCCCTGCTGGAGACCCCAGCCTCTGCTGTCCACCCAGCACCTCGAGCCTTTCAGCCCTTCTCAAGGCAGGCTCCCCTCTTCTGGAAAGTCAGGGCAGCTGAGGAAATGCCACGCCTCAGCTCAGAATCTGCCTGTACATGGCCACTTCGCATCATTATTCTGTCTGCACATCCAGAGAACAGCAGGGGCCGGCACGGGTCATCCAGGGCCTCTCACAGGCAAGGGGACCGCAGCACGGAATCTGCAGGGTTCCTCAGGTCCCAGAGCTAGGGCACAAGTGTGTGCAGACGCACAGCTGACACGCACTGTACATGTCTGCAACCCAGGACCAGCACAAAGTTCTGTGAATGCCGCAGTATGATATCCATTTCACCCAAACCATATCCACTTAGGTCTTATGCCCAGTACCCTCAATAGTGCTGGGGAGAGTCTAGTACAAAATACACACGGTGGCTCTGCCAAGAAGGAGCTCACATTTTGAGAAAAAGATATGACTAGCATGCATAGGAAACCTACAGGAAAGAGCAACACCAGATGAAGTGCCCTTCAAATTTTAATTAGTAAGTGGGAAGGGGCTCCCAGGGGCTCGGGCCAGGCTCTGATGAACCCCACAGGCAGTGAAGAGAACCACCTCTCGCGACCTCTCGCCCGTGCCCATTTCCATCCACTCGCCCATCTGGCCATGAATGAACCATTTTCCAGGGCCCCTGTCAGATGCTGGTCCTGGTTTTCTGTACTGCACGGAAAAAGCATCCTGCACTCAGGAAGCAGTGGGATCCAGAGCCCTCAGCGCAGAAGCCTGCATTGCGGATCCACCCTTCTCCGCATCCTCCAGCTCGGGTAGAGAGTGGAGGCGTGAAAGCTCGGCCTCCTGGGGGACCAGAATCTGAGCAGGTGGGGAAGCCTCGGAGCTCCGTCCGGATCCGCAACACAGTGGCTTCGAGTGCAGGGGGCAGCGGCCAGCTGTGATTCCAGGACACAAGCGTCTGCCTTCCACCACGCGCAGGCCTCCGGAGGAGAACAAGGGCTGCACAGGGCAGGTGGCTGCAGGTGCATCTACACGGCCTGTCTGCTCAGGAACAACATAAGCACAGCAGAAGAGGGCCGAGTAGGGACACTGCGTGAAACGGGAAGTGAAAGCTGACGGGCCACTGGGGCTGTGCTGCCCAGGGCCTCGTGAGGGGATGCGAAGGGGGACATGGGTTTGCATTTCTAGCGATTCCCAGCGACCAGGAGTAGTCCTCAGCCACTTCTGAGCCCACAGGGCCAAGGGCACAAAGGCACCTGCTGCTTGAGCAGTGACAGATGGTGTGCGGGCCCCAGGGTCTAGCGTGGGGTTCCGTGTGGGAGCCCAGCTTTGATCACCTGCTGGATCTCAGGTGCCATGCGAGGCGCCAGCACACAGCAGTGCGAAGCAAGACCTGGTCTTTGAGGCCATGGAGCCAGTTCAGTGGCGGGGGACAGACTCCCAGAACATCAGAGGGCAACAGGGGACAGGAGCTCAGAATCAAAGGGAAAGACAGACAAGCAGTGACGTGCCGGAGCCCAGGGGACAGGGAGGGGCCGGGTGAGGTGGCCGGGATGAAGCGGAGACAAGTGCGGGCTTCCACAGTCACCAGGTCCAGGTCCTGCCGGGAGGGCCTGGCGGACACACTCAGCCTCGAGCGCAGCCAAGGACTTGTGGCTGTCATGCACCCAGGCCTCTAGCAGTGCCTGACTTGACCGCTGGTGGCCAGCAGGCGACCATCAAACCCACTTCCTCTGCCCACTCTCTCCTGGCCCCTCTGCCCAGACGGTTCTTCCTCTGTGGAGGGGCTGGAGGAAAAAGAGGCTCCTCCTCTGTCCTCTGGGCTCTGTGACCACTGTCACCGCCCCGCACTGTCCTCCTTTCGCACGGACTGGACGGGCAATCCTTTCCTCTGGGGTCTTGGGGACCTGAACTCACCATCACCCCAGCCAGGCAGGGCGCCCCATGTCTCCAGCGGCTCTACCCTGGCTGCACTCCAGACAGCGGCTCTAACCTGGCTGCACTCCAGACAACGACCCATGGCCCGGGGCATCCTAGGTCATGTGAACGCTCCCACCTGGGCATCACACAGGCCCCTCCAGGTAGCCACTCTACATGAGACACCAAGGAGCCACGCTGAGGGCCAAGAGCCAGCCAGAGACTCCTGTGACCCTGGGGCTGGCGGCTTGGGGGAGCCCCGCAGCCACGTTCCTCAGTGCACTGCTGCCAGCATCAGCCTTCTCCACAGCACAGCAGCAGTGCTCCCTCGGAGCAGCAGTGGCACCTGGCGGCCTGCACTTTCCTCTCCCGGCCCTGCTCCTCCTCGGCTGCCTCACATCCGGGTGCCACCCATCACAAGGTCTTCTCAGAACTCAACTCTCCAGGAAGCCCCACAGCGACACGTGGACTGGCTTTGCCATCACGGACAGGTGGAAGAGTCCGGAGGAAGGGTCGCAGTGGGGACCGGGGCTCCCAGCACCACACACAGAAATCCACAGACAGGGGCGAGCCACCTGCTTCACCCAAACCCAGGAGCTGAGGAGCTGGGGACTGACGTGAGGGGGTGGACCATGGTCCTCGCATGGTGGCCAGAAGGCAGCTTCCACTTGAGACAGGAAGCGCCAGGAAGGGAGGGTGACAGGTCTGCCGCAACCTCCAAACCCCCAGTTCCTCGGACAGGAGCAGCTGGCATTTCCGGGGCCCCCCGGGAGGGCCCAAGCTGAGCTCACTGCACAGGAACCCTGGACGTCTCCTCCGCCCGGCTCATGGGCAGCAGAGCGGGGTCCGCACAGCACCAACACCATTCCCTCTTCGAGCTGCTGGTACCGGGCTCTGAGCACCTCCAGGGAGCCTCGCACCAGCCCTGCCATGGATTTCATTCAATTAAACTGTAAAGCCTCCTACCATCAGGGAGCCTCTGGGCGCACAGATTAAAGCCAGTCCCAGGTGTAAAGGGGGCTCAGGTAAGCGCTTGTTTGTCAGCAGAAGAGAAAAGTTAATTTTTAACCCCGTCACCTCAATTAAGTACATCCTGAGCTAACAGATGCAAAGTGCTAGGAATCGTGTTTTTAATGCAGGCACAGACACTGAGAAAGAGCATCCGCTAAAAAATGAAGCATAGATAAACCGCCTGCCGCATGCACTAAGTGATTAAAAACGTAATCTTCCTGAAGAAATGTGCCACGTATTTGTTTATATTAATGTTAATAAGTTGCTAACTAATGATAAATGCATGATAATTTATTCTAAGTGAAATGAAGTGTGCCTCAAAGACAGCCTGGAAATGAGCGCACTGCTCCCCGAGCTTGAGCCGGGGTGTTAACAAATCCCTCTCCCTCCCACGGTGGAGAGGCCCACAAAGACGGCCCTGAAGGCCCCAGCAGTCAGGCGGCAGGGCCAGCAGGGCCTGCAGTGACCTCGCTCCCCGCCGGGTTCAGGGACTCATCTCCCGAGAGGGGAGTTTCCCCGCTTGCTCTCTGGGCATATTTAAAATTCAGGATTCTCAGTCTTGCTTCTCTGTACATAAATAGATTTAATAAAAGCTGCCTAATGTCCTATTACATGCATTTAGAAAATCATTAAGCTGAACTGTTTTTGTGAATTTAGAAATTATGTAATTACTATCTTTATAAATAATGTTAATAATTCTAATTTATCTGCACAGATAAACCCCAGATATCTGTTAGCATTCACGGTAGGCTTTTTCCCCTCTGACACCATCAGTGAGGCCTGCAGAGCAGAGCGGTGGGAACATGGGTGCCCACGGGGCTCACGTGGGTCTTGGTGGTAGGCAGGCCTAGAAGGATCCCCAGACACCTATGACCTCCGTCTGGACTGCAGGAAGGAAGGGAGGGAGGAAGAGAGGGAGGGAGGGGAAGAAAGGGGTAAAGGGAAAGAAGGAAGAAGGGAAGAGAGGAAGGGAAGAAAGGAGGCCGCCTTCCTGCTGAGTGACCACACCCAGCTGTTCCAGGCTCAGTCCAGCTCTGGCTCTGGTCTCTGCATGCGGCGGAAGGACGGGGCGCCCCTGTCACCGGAGGGTCCTCTGCACAGCCTGTACACTGACGTACTGGCCACTGACCACCCTTTCCACACGGAGCTGCGGGCATCAATAATTGCTGGCCAACACCCCGACTGCATCCGGCTGGGCATGGGGGGCCGAGCCACTGGGAAGGGAGCTGCTCACTCTGTGCCACGGCAACTTCAAGCCCACCGTGTGGCTCGAGGCCCTTCCCTGAGTGGCCACTGCATCCTGGAGAGGACACCAAACATGACGTCACCACTCAGCACCAACCACTCAAAATGCGGAGCCTGGCTTCCTGCCTCCAAGGCCCTGCTCAATGCCCAGCATTCTGGGGTCTTCGGCTCTGCTAATGACAAATGGCTCTGCAGAGTCCGGTGCTGACCTCAGAAACCTTAGTGCCCAAGAGCCACCCACACAGCTGGGTTTGGCCCCGAGGGTCCTGGGGCTGGCGACTGCTCTGTCTCTCACATCCGAGGAGCTCACACACAGGCAAATACAGACCTTGTTCCCTTCTTACCATTGAAAAGCATCTTTTTGATCCATTTAGAGCTTCAGTGTGAACTTGAACTTTCTATAGAGAACAGAACCCTGCTGGGTGAACCCACCTTCCCCACAGGTGCCCCCCAGGCAGCTGCGCCCCCACCCAAGGCCACCAGTCATCTAGGCCTTGGCGATCTGCTCCCCAGAGGCAAATCCAGGGCCACCCGGCACATGCAGCCAAGTCTGCCCATCGCCAGTGGACCACGCGCTCTGTCCTCTGAGAGCTGCACTCGGGCTGTGAGGATGGCAATGGGCGCAGGGACCATGGGAGGGGGTCAGAGGGACTCACAGCCACGCACCTCCGGCCTCAACAGGACGGACTGTGTAAGAAGAGGCAGGACCGGCGCGGCACCGGCCACAGCCCGAAACACAGGCTGCAAAACAGAGACTCCTGGGGTCGCGAGGCCTGGCGGTTTGGGACTCAGGGTCAGAGCCCTGGAATCGAATCAGTGCCAGGGAAAAGGAAAGGGAGGAGAGGGTAAGAGGAGTGTTTGGGGGAGGCAGGCAGCGTCCTCACTATTCATTAACTCAGTTTTCTGCACCTGAGGATTTTAGCACTCACAGAAAAAAGACTGCATCACGAAAAAGAATGGTGTAAGCTGGAAAAACGCAACCCTTGGGACGGATGATTGCCTGAGTAGTGGCAAGGGGACATTAGCTGTACCCCCAAATTCCTCAGGACCACTGCCGTCCAGTGCTGTGTAGTCAGCCAGGGTCGCACCCAGAAGGGGCCCCTGGGCGGCCAAAGCACTTCCAGGCTTGGGGAGGCCCACAGAACCACAGCCTGGGTCCCTAAGTGATGGGCTCTGCTGCCCGAGCTGAGTACAGCAGGGATGGAAAAGTGCAGTGGGTGCTGACATGTGAAACACTTGGCCACGAAGGGGCACATGGCCAGGAAGGATGGGGTAAGCGGGCTCAAAGTGAGGATGCCAGGGGCATTCAAGGGGGACCACGGCCACATGTCTCTCACTGTTCTAACTTCTTCAATCACAGCACTGACTGCACTTTTTGGTCACACCTCTTATAGCAGTTTCTGTGAAATAAAAACATCACGGAGTGACCTCATCCAGCTTCCTTGCCGGATCTGGCACTGTGCTACCTTCCAGCTCTTCCCCAAGGTCAAGACGATGAGCGGGAGGTTTGCATTGATTCAGGACATCGCCAAGACAGCGCCACAAAAGACGCTCAGAAAGAGGGCTCCAGAGCTGCTGCCAGAAGTGGTGAGGACAAGGAGTGTGTCTGAAGTGAGAGGGAGGATTTCAAGGGAGAGCCGTGGTCTTCCACCACACTGCAAATTCCCAGACCTCCTCGAGCTAGGCGCATCCTGACGCTCCCTTCCTGTGCCACCGCTTCACCTCTCGGTGTGACCCACGCCACGTGCCAGAGCCACTGTCACATGGAACATGGGCGTGGGCGCATCTCAGACACAGGAGGGAGCCTGGGGGTGCAGCTGCCCAGTCTCACAAGGCTCCGCAGACAGCCGTCTGCCCAGCTCAAAGTCCTCTGGTCTTGCCTCTTCCCAGACCTGCAGGCACTGCACACATTTCCTGGCCTTGAGAGAGGACAGCGCTTGCTGCCCTGTCCCTGTACCCCACACAGCTCCGAGGCATCAGGAGACGCTGTCTGTAAACCTCAAGGTCCCGTCAGTGTGCAAGAGTGGAACCCGTGTGAGTGTGCACAAACACATACCCAGGTACACACTCATCATTAGGAGTGTGACCTTACACAAGCGCATTCTAAACATCACAGATGCCAAGACGCACACATCAGCTCTTTACGAGGCCAAGGAAGGCTCACGTAAAGATGCAATGACTGTTTTCTGCCCCTAGGCGTAAAATAAATACTTCCCATGCATGACTGAAACCAGACAAGGGCTCCCAGCACCAGGGAAGGGCTAACTCCTTCAGGGAAATGACTCTCACACACTGTTCTGCAGTAGGGCGGTGTGAGGCAAAGGCCACCTTTACACCCGAAAAGTTTCAAGATTCGGCCTGCTCGTGCAAAGAACAACCACAGCTCTAACGTATGAACCACGGCACCCACCCTTCCAGCGCATTCCAAATTTCCCAAAGCAGATGAAAGAGGAGGGGCTTCCATTTTTCATCCACAAGAGAAAGGAATTAATTAGGAGAAGTTCCATGGAAACAGCTCCACGTGGCTCTGGGCTCTGCCAAGTGTCCAAGCAGCACTGTGGCCAGCACTGGCCCATGAGGAATGTTCTGGAAGGAAAGGCATTGTGACTTCTCCACCACACTCATACTGCCCAAACCGAATGACTGTTACTCTCACAGATGCCGCTTACTTTATTAGGAATACGCACATGTGTAACAGATGCTTTCTAACAACATTCTCATTTGACAATATTGCTGAAATCTCACTCTGACCCATATTATTGATATTGCTTTTATTAGTGCATGCTAGTAATACAGGATGCTGAGGTGGTTTTGGGGAAGACCTGCACTTGACACCTCTTCATCATTTCCAATCCCCTTCCCCGGGCTCTGCTTTTCTCCTCCCTTTCCCAATCCCCTCCCCACCTCCCGAAGTCTACCTCTTAATTTCCCGTCATTTTTGCTCTCCCTCCTTCCTTCCTCCTTTCCTTTCTCCTTTTCTTCCTTCCCTCCTTCTCTCCCTCCTTCCTTCCTCCCTCCTTTCTTTCTTTCTGTCTTCCTTCCTTTTTCTTCTTGCTTACCCATTTGGCTTCCCATAGAAGGGAAAAGCATTATTTAGCTGTCTTCTGGTTTAATTCATTTAATATCATTGTCTAAAGGTCCATCCATTTCCCTGCAATTATTGTGTAAAAGCAAATACCTGGAAAGGCTCCAATCCAAGCCTGGGTTCTATTTACAAGGCGGGGGTGATGTACTGAAGATTTGAGTATAAAATTCACACATACAGATGAACTTGGTAAAGTGTTAACTTTGTAAACAAAATACCTCTTAATGCTTTCTATAGTAGAATTGGATGAGAGAGACAGAGAGAGAGAGACGGAGACACAGAGAGGACAGCAGTTTTATTTTATCCTCCTCAATGAGACAAGTCACCCAAATACAAGCATTCAAGCTTCCCGGGAGGAAGAAAGGAAAAAAAAGGACATACCTTTCTCCCTCGTTTACCCACACCTTACAGAGATTTTGTTTCCCCAACAAATGAAAAGATTTGGCGTTTTTTATTTGTTGTTAATTTTTTTATCTGAGCATAGACCCATATTATTTATGTCTCGAAAAGGCCGGTGCCATCACGCAGCAGTGCCTGGGTTCCTGCCTCTTCCCAGCCCATGAGATACATGCAACGGGCTCGGGCCACTGCCTGCACGGGAGTCGAGCAGGCTTCTCAGCACAGGCAGAACTCCAGGAGCCCTGGCGAGACCACCTAACATGCCTGTCAGACACAGTTCTGTGGAAAACCCAAGCCAAAACAGCTAGTTCTAATAAAATACAGCAATTACCCAGACCTGGATCAAACAGCTGTCCCACCAAACAGACATTACCCTCCAACGTTTTTATGCTCCGATAAACTCCAACCCTGGGACAGGCCTTCAGAATGCTCCCTCCCCGTGACAGAAAGCCCTACCCTGGCCCGGCCTTAAGCCACAGCCATAAATCAGGACTAAAAGCCAGGGATGAGCTGCTGTTAACTCAGGACGCCAATACCGCCTTTCCTGAGCCACTCAGCACTCAGCGGGCCCAGACCCCAAGAACCCCTCGCCAATCCACCTGCACTCAGAGGAAGAGGAGAGGGCGGGAGGGCACCCTGACACAAAGGCAACGCACAACTGGTAAGAGGATCTGTGACACGTCTGGTGCAGCACTGTCGTCAGTGTAAATGGAACTCAGATTTCATAAAAAGAGCAGACACCCTCACATTGGAAACAGACATACTCAAAGGCTGTGAATAGAAAACGATTCTTTACCAAAGGAAAAAGTGCAATGGGGCAAACAAGAAAACGATTTAACTCGACAGCAGTCAAACTCCTGCAGATGAAAACAAGAGTAAGATGTTTGCCTTTAATCCTAATAGCGACGGTGGCATGGGGCTGTCACTAACTTACACGCACCGTGACCACAGGGTACCTGTCAGTTTCCCATACCTGACACCAACAACATACAAGAGGGGAGCTGAACCTGGCTCACAGTTTCACAGGGTTCAGCCCATGGTTGTGGGGGGGCTCCGTGGGGGGAATCAGGGCAGGAGGGGAGGGTGTGGGGAGGCAGAGCTGCTCACCACAGGGCAGCTGGAGACAGAATGGGACAGAGCGAGAGGCAAGGGCAGGGCCGACACAGCACACACACTTAGTGCCCCTGCTCATCCAGAGGTGGCTCCAAGCCAATCAACTCAACAGTGAAGCATGAAAGTCATGCCACTGTAATCCTTAGAGGCAAATTTAGATGAAATCTTCTAAATATAAAATTAAAAGTCTTTTCCAAGTTCCCACTCCCGGCCCCAGAAGGCCCTCCTGGGAGCCTGCCCTCAGACACACTGCAGGTCGGTATTTCAAGGTGCAGGTGGAGGGAGGGCTGTATTGTGTGCAACTTCAAAAGAACCCCAAAATCTAAAGGACAAGTTGAAGATGACAGTCGAGCTGCATGTAAACAACAACTGGCCCCTTGCACCCACACTGGGCCACCTACTCTAAGCTGGGGCACCCAGCCCCTCACCCTGTGGAGAGCAGTGGGCTCCTGCGTCAGGACAGGGCCAGAGTCAGGTGGACCAAGTTGGCAACAGCCCCACATAGGGACAGCACAGGCCACCCTGCACCCTCCCCTAGGTTGGAGTTCAGAGTTCCTTGAGTTTCTGCACCACTAGCTGCCCCAAAATGAAAAACAAATGCAGTCCAGGTGCAATCTGGGACATGGATTACATTTAGGGAAAAAATAAACCGTCCTTAGCTGTTAGATTCTAGAGTTCATTTACAGGAATGGAAAGAACAGTCCCCACGGATGGGCCGTGTGGTGGGCAGGGCCCTTGGGAGCCCAGCAGAGAGCTTGCAGGAAACAGCCTCCCAGGCCTCAGTCACCTGCCTCGATCCCGGACATGTCGGTCTCAGAATCCCAGCCACAGCCAGGACCACAGGGCACCCTACTCGTGGGGCCGTGCAGGTGACATGAGACGGCTGCCAGCTGGACAGCCAGGTCGCCTGTGACCACGGGTCACCAAGTCCGAGAAGAGTCACTGCCAGTGTGTAATGTGGATACAAGCAGGGGTCTGCGAGACAGGGCAGCTCGAGCTTGCGTCATCCCACTCGGATCTGGGCCCAACAGGGGACAGATGTGTGCCGTGGTCACACTATATAGGGCACGATACAAGTGGCACATGCACACATGCTCAACGTGCACACACACACACACACACACACACACACACACACACACAACCTATAACTTTCTGGTCTCCATAACACATCACCAAAAGTTTTCAAGGATGATATTAAACTTGCAGAGAAGCAAATCTCAATACAAAGAAAAATAAAAGATTCACGTACTTCTGGAAATCTGCTTCTAAGATTAAAAGCAAGGGGGGAAAAAAGACATGGCCACAGGGGGTGTTTCAAAGCCCAGGATGGCTGCCTAGTCAGATTGAGAGCCTCTGCGATTCCTCTTCGGGCTGCAAGTCAGGAATTCCCAGCTTCACCAGCCAGGCCTCCTCCTCCAAGATCAGTTTCTTCCTGGAAGCCAGGAACTTGCCGAGCCTTTGTTACTCTTACCTTTTGTTCCCTTCCCTCCTCTGCCATATTCATGAGGTGCATGCAGACGTTGAAATTATTGGGGGTTTTCATTTAAACCATTTCTTCCACTCTGGCCCTAAGATCTCCCATCTAATCAAAAGAGCAAAAGTTTCTAAGTTTCAGAGCAAAAGCTGCAGAAGGAGAAAGTAAAGCAGAAATCGGGGTCACAGGTGAATTCCCCAGTACCGGCTGTGCTTCAGTGAGAATTCCCCGAGTTGTCAGCGCAGCCCTGGCCCACAGGGCCCAGACAGCAGGGCTGGGTGAGGCCTCCCAGCTGCTCACCACCGGCCCCTCCCCCAGACACCATCACAGTGGACTCAGGTGGGCACAGCAGTGTCTGGCAGACACCCCGAGAACTCACAGAGGTGGGGAGCTTAGAAGGTGCACTTGAGGCAATCCCAGAAGTTCAAGAGGTCATCACGCCCCAAGATGTCCTCTTGCTCTTAAAGAAACATAGTGACAAACTGTTCAAACTTCCATGCTTTAAATGCTGAGGGGCAGAATGGAGAGAGAGAAAGCGTGGGAGGGAGAGAGGGCGAAGGGTTGAAGGACCCGGCCAGCCTGCGATCCGGGGCACACAGCTCCCTGTCCTCGGGCCTCCAGGGTCCCCTCCCCGAGGCTGCATCCGGCCTAGGTCAGGGTGGTCCCCACTGAGGGTCCTCACTCCCCAAAATGAGAACCTAGACATGTCACTGAGCAGCCCATGGGTGACCCCTAGGTACGGGGGGCTGCTGGACGCAGCAGTGAGATGCTGCACCCTTCCTGCAGTCACCACCGCCCTTCTGCAGCCTCCAGAGCCCCACGCGGGGCCAAATCTCAGTGCTTCTCGGCCCAGGTCCAGCAGGACTTGGGTTTGATGCACTTTCCGTGTAGCATTACTAAAAACTCCGCCACGTTCCTCGCCAGGTCGGACACAGGGAGGTCAGGGCCCCCTAAATCCCAGGCAAGTAGCAAGCAGCGGGCACAGCCAGGAAAGGGCCCCTCCAGTTTGCATCCAGCACAGGGAGCAGGGAGCTTGGCCACTTTATTTCCATATTTGGGGAGGAGGATGAAATACACAGAGAAGAAAGTGCTGACCAGGTGCCTGCAGAGGAGGCCCAGGGGCGGGGCCATCAGCGTCTCTGGCGGAGGAGGCCGTCTGAAAACAGACAGCTCTCCACTCCCTCTTCATGCCAGGGTCAGAGGCAACAAGGCGCATGCGGGTCAGAAACAGCAAACCGTCTGCAAGTGTCTGGGGTAAAGGAAGATTCCGGGGTGGGAAAGGTCCCTCCCCGGGCGTGCAGAGCCAGCGATGAGGAAACAAATCAGACACACGAGCTCAAACTGGCACAGTTCCTCTCAGGTGAGAGACCTGAAGAATAACCACTTTAAAGAACAACATGAAAGATGTTGGAAACAGGGAGACAGCCGCCATGAGAAGGGGACGGGGACGGAGGGGAGAAAGCATGAAGTCGTGTCCCACATGCGCCCCGGCTCCCCGGATCATCATGGGCTGCAAAAAGAAAGACGAGGACAGATTCTGGGAGCACCGCTTGAGGTCAGATGCAAACGTGCAGGATCCCAAGGCTCCTGCTCTGGCCAAGCCTGCCCCAAACCAAATGACAAGTCCGCCGGAGTTACCCGGCTCAGCAGATCCTCCAGAGCAGACTCTGCGGTGAAAATGTCTCAGTGCAATTCCAAGCCATGGAGCCTGAGAAGACAGCAGGGGACCAGCCTCCCGGCCTCCTGACGCCCGGCTTCCTCGGGATCCTGTCCCAAGAACCCTCTTGCCTTCTTCCACTGCAAGTCTGTCACAGGAAGTTCTCTCTGGTTTGGTCAGTCGGGAAAACTCATCATTTATTCCTCGCTTGTGAGCAGTACAGCTGGGGGAGGAATGTGAGAAGAACTCAGACGTGTTCGGTGCACACAGCTGCTCCCCACAGTGGTGAGAGCACCATGCACGGCGAGCATGGACCAATAAAAATTAAAGCAGAAAGCCCGCTGGCGTCAGAACCCTAGACCTGAAGGCTGTTGCTTCCCCTCACATGCAGGGTCAGCCTCTGCTCTCCAGACTGCATTGCTCCTGTTGGAAACGGCTGCCGAACCTTCGCCTCGCCAATGTTAACCGGCACCTTGCTGGTGAGAAGCCTGGTACACGTCCAGCTTGGACATTGGACCCAGGCCCGTCTGATCCGTGCCTCACCCGGTCCATCCATTCTGCAAAACTCTCTTCCCCTCCTACTCTCTCTCCTCTATGCTCTCCAGAATAGTTTCTGCTGATTTACAATCCAGTTTTCTAACCCTAATCCACTTTTTGTTATTCTGAATTTCAGCTGCTCTGTGATGCAGTTCTAGAGTTTTCATTTGGTTCTTTGCTTATCTTTAATTCTGCCGACCCAGTCATCTGTTTTCTTGAATGTATTTATTGTAGCTGCTTTCAAATGCATTGAAAACCCCCATGACTGGTTCACCTGGGGTCTATTTCTGGTCCTCTCCCTTGCTCTTGGCTTTAGCTGTGCCTGGTAATTTTTGATTGAATGCCAGACAACATACATGAAAAACTGAGGAATCTGGGTTAGGTTAGATCCCCCAGAAAGGACTCACATGGCTTCCAGTAGGCAATTAGAGCAGTGCAGGCCCACGCTGCTCCACAGTGGATTTTGAGTTTTGGGGAGGAATCATCTATTTCTGGTTCATCCTCCCTCTTGGCCTAGGGCCCTTAGGGGACCCCAAATGAAAGCCTGGTGGCCACCCTCCCATAGTCCTGGACTCCATTTGGTTTCTTCTAAACATCTGTACAAGGGGCTGCAAGCTTCCCTTGGCTTCTCAGCCTCACTGCTGGCGTTTCTGTCCCCACTGGCAAATGCTTCAGATTAATGGCAGAGCACGCGGCTCCCCTCCCTCCTGCCCACTCCACCCCCACCCCCACTCTACGTCCCCAACCTCAGCCCTGCTGTCAGGACCGGGAGCCCAGTGTCGATCTCCTCTCTCTGCAGGCAGAACAGCCTGCTCTGCTCTGGCTCCTCTTGGCCGGGGCTTGGCACCAGCAGGGGCAGAGGGAGCCTTAAGGCCACGCACCTCAGTCCATGCGTCCTCTGCAGGGCTGCGGTCACCTTACACTGTGGCCCTGCCCTGCAGCCTGGGCAGCCCCTGCCTCCTGGACTCCCACAGACCACACTCAGGGTCTCCAGGCCTCAAGTCCCCTGCCACACCCACTTCCGGTCTCCCAGGATGCTCGCCCGGCAGAGGAAATGCCACTTGAGAAGTCTGGCTTTGACACTGCCGCGCGGCACAGAGCCCAGGGCAGCCTGCAGGGCTGGGATGTTGCCACCAGAGGAGGCCTGCGTGCACAGTGGCTCTGGGACAACGCTAGCCCCAGCACCATCTGCCTGCAACAGGGCTAAAGACCCCGGGTAGCAAGGACACAGCTGAGACTGGGAAGGGGGAGACCACTGTTGCAGCACGTAGGCCTCTGGGGTCCAGTCTTCTGAGTAGCATGCGGAATACTGAGAAATACGGTGAATGATTAAATCAGACACACTGCCGTGAACCTCCTCAACCCTCCCCTCTTTGAACTCACACATCCCACTGTCCTTGCCACTTCCTGCAGCAGTCTGGAGTTCTCTTTCCTGAGTGTCTTTAGCTGTGCTACACTGCAGCTACTCACAGCCTCTCTGGCCTGCTTGACATAGAATTCGGTATAAGTACTTCTTTGCTTAGTCATATTTTATTTGTTTTGTGTTAAGACAAGGACTTGCTATATCATTTAAAGTGGTCTTGAACGCATAGAGATCCTCCTGCCTTGGCCTCCCAAGTACTGGAATTAAAGGTGCTACAGACCAACAGCCTGGTGCACACAGTGGCCTTTCAATAGCTGTCACTGCGGAGCTAAGCAAATGAGTTTCCATCCCAGTACCTGAGCTTTACAGATGACAATTCACTCTCTCCACAGCATACCAGAGCCTTTCCCTGAAAGGCCCACAGGAAATTAACTGGGTGCTACTCACAGCCACGTAGCATTCCGAGCTGGAAACCCCAAAGCACACTAACACTCAGCCAGACCATCAATCAAGCAGGGGCACAGTGGTCCCTGCGCCGAGATGGAAGGACCTGGGACATCTGCAGCTGAGCAGAGATGTGCAGAGTCTGGGGCTGGCCCATTGAATAGCCCAGGCTGGGCTGGAACGCACGGCGATCCTCCTGCCTCAGCCTCCTGACTGCTGGGATTCCCAGTGTGCACCACCATGCCCAGCCCTCTTCCCCTCAAAGCCTCTCTCGGTGTCCATCTGCACAGCCCCTTCTCCTGTGCTTTTCCATTTTGTGGAACTAGATGCCATTTTAAAATTGGTGCACTCCCTGGATTTACACTCTCTCCACAAAACGCGAGGTCCTGGCCACTCCGCCACCTCCAGCCATGGACTCAGTTCTGCCCTGCCCGCCTCTGCAGGCAGGGATCGCAAGGACTGGGGGCCAGCTCAGAAGCCCTCTGGGCCCCACACATGTCCAGCAAGCCCCACAGCACTAGGCAGCTGCTGAACCGCAGAACAGGAAGTCACAAGCCTCAGGGTCAGAGCTTGCTTGCTCCTGGGGCTTTCAGCTCAGCTGCATCAAGTCTGCAGCTGACCCACCACACTTCCCACCGACTGCACAGTCACACACACTCATGCACACTCACGCACAACCTCTGGTCTTGCCAGCTCCCTCCCTAACGAGCTGGACATGCCCTGGCCCTCTCCTGCTATGCTCCTGGCCTTTGCGGAAAACCAACTTCGGACGTTGTCAGATCTCTGGGTCTCACTTTTCAGGGACCTGCCCTCTGCCGAACCTCTGCTTGCGCTCGTGGAGTGTGCCCAGACTCACTCGGCTTGACTGTGGTCCTTCTGCAGGTGGCTGGGAGCCACCTAGGCAATCTGGGGCTATCGCCCCTCTGTGCTCAGTCAGACTGGACTGCGACTTATCATTCATCCTTGCTGGGATCCGTGGAGTGGCACAGTGGGCCTGTGGGCCTGGGCACTTACCCAGTCCACCCTGGGCCACTGTTCCCGGCCCGACTGCCTCTGAACACCTTATGTCCTACAGTTCAAACTCTGAGCAGCCGTGGGGCCATGGGTCTGTGCTGCTGCTCTGTCCCTGGGTGACTCGTTGGCGTACCCAGAGAATGGGGGACAGATGCGTCCTACGGCTGCGCCCAGGACCCTGTCCTCACCCTGTGGAGAGGGACCTGAGTGCGACCGGAGACACTTCAGCCCTACCACCACCTGCACTGAGCGGAGCCCTGCAGCCATAAAGAAGACCGCAGCCCAGCCGGCGGGGCCCCTGTGAGGGCCAGGTCACCCGGGAAGGCAGCAGGTGCTCTGGCCCAGATCCAGTGGCAGTGCTGGGGTGACATGCCCGTCAGAAAGCCCAGGTCCCTCAGGAAAAGTGATGGCACTGCCATGTGTCTCCACTGGGTGCCGGCCACCAACTCTCCCTCCCCAGGTTAGCAGGTCCTGGGCACACACATGCTGAGGGCCAGCCTGGGGCCCAGTGAGCCCCCCAGATGGGAGGGACTGAGGGAGCCCCTGAGTCCCCTGGAGGAAGCATGTGGGTGATCCTCCCCACACACCAGCGCCTTCACCAAAACGTGGGGACACAGGCAGGTGCCCAGCATGGACTGTGGCCACACTGCACCCCAATGCCTCTCTGCACAGCCACAGAGTACGTCTCGATGTCCCCCTGTTCCCAGGGCTGTGGCCAGCGTGTGGCAGAGGCAGGAGGAAGGCAGGGGGCACACCCAGATGCGGTCACCTCACCCTGCCCCCGCCCAGACCAAAGCTTCTGCTCCAATGGCACCAAGCTGCTTCTCCACTGCTTTCTGACATCGCCAGTGAGGATGCATGGGCAGGACACCCTCCCCACTGCCCCATCGGATCGGCCACTGCCTGGGGACAGGGACACCAGGGACGCACACCAGCTGTGCAGTGACCTGGTTTTGAGCCTGATTTTACATACCAAATTAAATATAGAAAACAGCAAGAAGTAATTATTTTTCTGAAGTAGGCATGAAGGTCCCGTTTTGTCTGAGTTAGAAGCAGTCCTGGGATGAGCCTCTTCAGCGTGCTCACCATCAGGCGGAGTTCGGGAGGGGCGCTGGACTTGCAGTTACCAGCTCCCCGCCCACCTGCGCAGGGTCTGCCCCCGGCTGCCCTCCGGTGCTCGCCTACACCTGCCTCTGCCACCTGCCCCACAGCCAGGCCTCAGCCACACCCAGTAGGTGCAGGCTCTTCCTGCCACGGTGTGGGCCATGTCAACTTTCTCCTCCCGTGAGCCCCTTTTCCCGAACCGAGCTTGTGTGCTGAGCGCCCCACAGGCAGGACGCAGGTGACTTCAAAGCGGAGGCCCAGGGTGAGGTCAGACCCCAGGGGTTCAGGGTGGGGACCAAGTCTGTCACGAGCATGGGCAGAGACCCACACGGGATGGACGGAGGCCCGCAGCCGGTGTGGGCCCCACATCCCAGGGCCCAGAGCACTGAGAGGGCGGGCACCTGCCCTGAGTTTAGCTTTGTAACTGAACCCTAACCCTAAGTGTGCCTTGCTTTCGGTGAGTTCTAAGGGCCATTGAATAATTATTGGAAGTGAGGAAGTCAAATCAGTGGCCAAGTCAGAAGCATTGGCAGGCAAGCAGGTGGCCAGGGACCCCACTCACAGCGGCACCTAAGAGGGGCAGCCTTATTCTTTAACCCTGAACTTGCCCTTTGACCCTGACCATGCCACCTGACCTTGGCCTCAACCCTTGACCTTGCCCCTGGACCTGAAGGGTCTGCAGGACTGAATGGCCCTGCAAGGCCCCTGACAGGTGACAGAGTTGGTTCTGGACCACAAGACCAAAGTCTACCCTGTAGATAGCACTGAGATTCCGAATTTCAAAGTCCTGGCCCCTGACCAGCCAGCTCCATCCTGCACCAACCTGGAGTCCCGGAAAGCCACTGCAGCTCACCCTGTCTGCAATGTCACACGGGCCTTACACCAGATGGAGTTCACCTGGAACCAGCTGGGGAGTGGCTCACAACCTGTCTCAAACCCAGGAGGAAACCCCTGGGAAAGTTTCTCTCCTGATGCTGCTGCTGTGCAGACAGAACAGTGGCCTGGGACAGTAGACTTCCCAGGACCAGGAGGAATGGGACAATTCCACACAGGGCCCAGCAGGCAAGACCGGAATGGGTGATAAAGTCCACACCACTGGGTTCCCTGTGCCGGAACCAGCCAGGCCACCACTTCCTGCTCCTGCTGGTTTGAGTTCCCATCACTCACTCCAGAATGGCATCTGAGAATCACTCATGAAGGGGCACTTGGATTCTGCTTAGGGAGGGCAGCCCCTCAGAAGCCTCGGAGGACCAGCCCATTGGTGGCCACATCCTTCAGTCACCTCTTCCCGAGCCCAGGGCTCCAGGCACCGGAGGCACCAGATGGCTGCTGTGGCTTTGCTCCGCCCTTGACTACACAGGCAGGGGCTCCTGGAGGTCCTCGAGTTCTTTGGCGCTCTCAGAACTACCTCGCCACACAACCTAAATAACTCCCAGCAAGACCAGGGCAAGGCCGCACCCTCACCTCCTTCTCAGTGTTCCCTGCAGTGTCACAAGTAGGCTGACGTCCCACAGATGAGACCACAGCCCTTGTCATCCCACTGTCCTGCGTCACAGGACCCTGCAGAGGCTCCGCAGCCCCACCAGCAACAGCAGAGATGTCCTCCTCCAGGCTGAAAGCTGCAAAGCGTGGTTGTCCCTCCCGTCCCCGGAGGGAGATGTATCTGGAGCCGTGGGCCCGGCACACCGGGGTTGGCCAGTGCCATCTGAAAGCCAAAGGCATCCATCATCTTGGTGCACCAGCCTTACTCCCTCACGCCCACTAGGTGCAACCCTGACGGGCTGGGGTCGGCCCCCCGGGCAGGCGGGAAGACAGCAGGCCACCAGTGAAAGATGGGCCAGGAGCCTCAGGGCAGGCCGGGCTGAGCAAGAGGCCCAGGCCTGCCGAGGAGAACTCCCTCCTGCTGAGTCCTGCTTCTCAGGCAAGGGCTCTGGGGCCACTGGGCTCCTCCAGCTGCTGACGGAGTTGAGTGAGCCCACTGTCCAGACAGGGCCAGGGAACCAAGGGCCGAGCAGCCGTCCTGCAGAGGGTACGCGACTCCGAGCTACCCTCGCCTTCACTCCTCACGTCAGACCCTCGCAGAGAGGGCTCTCTCTCCTGCTCGTCCTCAGACCTGATGACGCGGGCCAGGGGCAGCTGTGACCCTCACTGGTGATTGAGGAAAGGGAAAGCAGGACTGGGAGCTGGGAGGGGCCCTGGGACGTCACTGCCGTCCTCCATGCCTGATTTACAGCCACTCGAGGGGCCGCACTGCTGCGCCTTGTAAACCCAAACAATGCAAGTTTACGCCGATTTGTCAGGGGCAGCAGGGGCTCCTGCAGATCCTGCCAGGCCCCCACTCTCCTCCGAAGAACCACTGCAGTGGCAGGCACTGAACCAACCTGATGAACCCCCAGGAGGGGCACTGGCAAAGCTGACTTCACAGGAGGGCCACTCGGCCTTTGGCTCCATTTATGGTGGGAAAAGAAGAACATTTTCCCAAGGATGAAGTTCATATAATTTGCACGAATAAGTATTCTTGGCTGAACTGCATGGTAATGAGAGGGTGGGCTTTAGAATGTCATACTGCAGTGATCCACACAAACCACGTTTACAGCAGCTCGATTCATAACAGCTAAACCTTGGGTGCGGCCACCAGCAGATGGAGTACTACTCTGCCATAAAAAGGGTGCACTGGGTTCATGTGCAGGATGCACCTTGAGACCGTGTTAAATGAGATAATCAGACACAAGCTTACAAATGGCCTGGCTTCTCTTAGTGAGGAAACCAAAGAATAAACAAAGAGCCAAGTAAAAGACAGGTAACAGGAAAATGGGAGCTGGATCCTCTGCAAATGGGAAGGGGAATAAAAGATGAGGGAAGATGGGCCGGAGATTTAGCTCTGGTGCTGCCGGCTGCCTCACAAGCGCAAGATCCCAAGTTCAGTCCCCGGAACCAAAGCAAGAAAGATGAAACAGGAACCGAGATGTGCTGTGTACACATAGCAACGCCACACAGCAATGTGACATTGGGTTCTGTGAACTCAGACTAACAAAGAATGGAGAAAAATTGTAAAAATGTGATTGGACCCGTTATCACGGCTTCCATGGACTTCTTATGGGTCCCCCAGAGGCTGCTGTTTTCTACCTGCTCTTTTCTCACCAATGTATCCCCTCTCGGTGGTAACCCTTTGTCTATTTTTTCAAGTATTATGATATTTATTGAGCAACACAAATGGATTGGATCAGGGCGTGCGCATGACTTGGGAAACTAAGAAGACTTAGTTTTGATACCATAGGAAGAGGGATTAACTATTTCTATTTTTAATTGAACGACAGCAGTTGCACAGAAACAGGGTACCATGTGACAGTTCAATAGAGGTGCGCAGCAGTGGAATATCTACCACCTCAGACATTGATCATTTAAAACTCTGCTCAACCAGCTATTTTGAAATATTTAATCAGCTGTTGTCAACTGTAGTCCTCCTGCCGGGCACCAACAATAAGAACTCGCTCCTCCTGCCCAGCTGCACCCCATTCTTAGGAGCCATCCTCCTACCCTGCCTCCCCACACCCCGCCTGGCCTCTGGGAAGCCACTCCCCTCTCCACACCCTGGAGACTAAAAGTGGGGAGCTGCCGAGTCCCCTCCTCCTGGCCCCCTCCAGCCCCAGGAACCTGCAGGGCACAGGGCCAGGGTCCCAGGGAACTGGCCAGCAGTTTCCCATGAACCCACAAGAGTGGCTAAAGTGCACTGCGGTGACCACAGGGAACGACCATGGCTGTCTACCTGAACCCTGGGGACAGGGCCGATTTGAATATCTTCACCATGGAAACACTAAGTGTGGGAGGTGACACACAAGCTAAATAGCTTGATGTGAACACTGCACGACACAGCCCTGCATCCCAACACCACGCTGGGCACCACACCTCAGACAATTTTGTCAGTTAAAAACAAATGCATTCTAAAATGTAGTCGTGATGTGCTGGGCATGAATGCTGTCAGCTTTTCCCCATGTATGTGTGTATCAAACTGCTGCTGCTCACATTCAGCGCACACAGCTGTTTGTCAACCAACCACACTCTGCACACAGTCAAAAGAGCGATATTTTGTGACACGTGAGAAGCGTAAGAAAACCCTGTGTTGGTTTTCATAAGTAAGGCTTTGGGGGTGCAGAGGCGGGCAGTGGCTCTCACGGAGTGGCTCCGGTGGTGACAGGGCTGCACAGGGACAGTGAGTGGCCCTGATCAGGCAGCTGCCATGCAGGGCTTGGGACATGAAGCTCACTCACCCTGCGGGGCTGTCTCAGTCATTTCCGGTCTCTGGGACACACACCCAACACCCACAACCTAAAGGAGGAGAGGTTCACCAGGCTCAGGATTTCTGAGGGTTCGGTCAATGGTCAGCTGGCTCCAAGGCAGGACAGCACAACAGATGGACATGAGGACAGATGCTTATGTTCAGTGACCAGGAGATCGGAGAAGGTAGGAGCCAGGGACAAGAACACACCCTTCCAGGCCATGTCCAGGGGCCTCCTCTGCGCACCCCTCCTCCTAACAGCATATTCAGCCATGACCTCATCCATGGATGAATCCACCAGAACACAGTCCCCATGACCCAGTCACACATGGCACAGATCCCTGGCACTAGGCTGAGCCTCTCGATTTGAAAACAGTGGCAATTCCTACAACAAGAGAAGTCATTCAACAGGATGCACCAGCCCTCAGCAAAAAGTCCCCAGGCACTGTCTCCCCGCTGTGCGGGAGGGAGGCTTCTTGGTGGCCAACACCGCACTCCCTGCCTCAGCACCCAGGAGCCCTGGCCCCTGGCCACTCTGGATGTCCAGAAACAAGACCCGGATGCCCAGTAGCACAGGTGAGAGCCGAGGCCAAGCACTGCCACAGAAGCAGAGATGAACTGAGAAGCCACGACTCTGTGAGGCTCTGGTGCCCAGTGATCTCAGCTGAGGCTTCAGCACTGCTCCCAGAACCCTCCCCCAGAGAAGGACTGAGTGGCCCCAGCCAAGTGCAACAGGAAGCAGATAAGTCCCACTTCCAGCTCAGCACCCGTGCTTGCTGGAAGCTCCTTCCGAGCCACAGCGGAGACAAGCCCTGTGTCTGGTTCGCTATCCTGGCTTTTTCTCTACTCCTTTCCAGACTGTACGAGGCAGGACTCTCCCAATGACACGTGACATGAGTACAAATTAAATCTGCATAAAGTGTTTTATGAAGATTTATGGCTTACACAACCAAACCACTCTGAGACAAAATTTACAGCTTCAGGTGTGGCTGGCTCAAGCCCCAGCCAGTAACAAACATCCTGCCCACCTTTCCTCTGAGTCTTTGCCACAGCTTGGCTGCCAGGCTCTTTGAGGTGAAGGGACTCCCAGTAGCCCCAGCTTACGCATCTCCCTTACGTTTGTAACAAAAGTCATGAGCCTTTACTGGAACAGGCTGGTTCCACCTCCTGCCTGCTGTGGCCAGCAGACAGCATGTAGCGATTGTCCCCAGCCTGTGCCTCTGCCTGAGCACACAGAGACGGGCTCAGCTACACCTCACAACAGAGACTGGCATGGGGGAGCCATTCCCTCTTAGGACTGGAGGGCAGTATGCAAATGTCACCAAGTCCCTGCTGGACGGCAGACTCCCCACAGGGCAGGCGAGGGGCGTCTGAGTGGAGGAGCCACTTGGGAAGGGACGGAGGGCAGGGGGCTGAGAGGGAGCAGAGGCCTCCAAGGTGGCTCCATGCAGTCACAGCAGCCAAGGTGACAAGAACTGCAAAGGGCTTGGCCCTGCCCCAGCCTGGGCGCTGCAGGCCTGGCAGGAAGACCAGGCACATGGGTCAGCTGTCCCACAGGTCACAGCCTCGGCTCCTGCCGCTCAGATGAGGGGTCTGGGAAGGCAACCTCCCCAACTCCAGAAGCCACTCCAGGCATCCACGACCCAGGACAGAGGCTTCCCTCCTCCAGCGCACAGCTCTGGACCCCAAGACCACCTGTCTCCAAATGGCTGCTCCCTGTTCCTGGAATGCAGAAGTATCTAGAACTCTACCTGCCTCCCTGGAGAGACCCCAAGGGAAATGTACAGTAACCCAGCGGAAGGTCAAACATCTCCCATCATTCCTGGGCACTGCTTTGTGCAGAGCCCCCTCAATCTGCATGGGTCACCGCACTGTGACACGGCCCAGGCCGCACACCACACCCAAGGCCTCAGGCTCTCTGTTTAAGCAGTGGATCTGCAAAGCAGAGGGCCGGGGAAAACATTACTCTCAGTAACACCACTGTCCATAAGGTGGGTAAAGTGCCAAGTCCCAGAGTTTCATGAGTGCCTCAAGGAGCCAGAGTCTCAGAGAAAACAGCTCCCATGGGATGGACAGATGGACGGATAGACAGACTGACTCTCCAGGGGGAGAAGAGAGCCAGGGCTCGGCTGTGCAGAGTGCAGGGTCAGCTTCACAGCCCAATGGGGATTGGCCAAGGGAAGGGAACATCAGGGGAAATGTGAGGCCCAGCACACCCAGCTGCTGTGCAGTGTGAACACTGGGTGCAGAGGAAAAGGTCTCTGAAACAAAGAAGCAGTGAGGACAGACCTGTGAGGGCCACTCGGGCTTGGAATGGCCAGAGTAGGGACAGGAACAAGGCCACAGAAGCTTCCAGA
The DNA here is from genome assembly GCF_012274545.1 of Fukomys damarensis. Lineage (NCBI taxonomy): Eukaryota > Metazoa > Chordata > Mammalia > Rodentia > Bathyergidae > Fukomys > Fukomys damarensis. Next base: position 22,156,317 of record NW_022900924.1, read on the forward strand.
ATGGAGACCTGGGGCAGGGGACGCAGCCTCCTAGAGCTGGGACAGAACAAAGGGGCCTGAAGTTCCAGGAAGGGGGCAGGAGACAGGAGGACGGGGAACCACTTCCCCAAACTGACACCGGCATAGCCAGAGCCAGGAGAGCAGCAGCTGGAGGGCACACAGCGGGCACGGCGCCCTCGGACTGCTGGGCACAGGGAGGACGCGGGGTCAGCCGAAGCAGCGCAAGACATGGAGGGGCAGTGGCCCCCCATCCGAAGGTACGGCGGCGGGCAGTGAGGCACCCTCAGAATGGTGAGGATGCCGACTCCCCCAGAAGCTGACGCCCATCAGAAACAGGGAAAAACTGAAGAGGAGCGGAGCAGGACATCTCACAGCGGCTGCAGCTCGGGAGTGGCCCACACGGCCCTCTACGGATGACCAGGTAAGGAAAACGTGAAGTTTCCACACGATGAGTACTACTCTGCCATAAGGAAGGGTGGCTGCAGTCATGTGTAGGAAAAGGGTACACTTTTGAGATTACGTTAAGTGAAATAAACCAGACATGCAAGCTTCAAAATCACAGTTTCTCTTATATGAGAAACCCAAAGTATAAATAAGTTAAAGAGCCGAATAAAAGACAGATGATAGAAAACAGAGACAGATCTTCTGCACATGGGAAGAGGGCCAAGGGAGGGAGGATGTGGGGAGGAGAGGACTCGGATGTGTGGTGTCCACGCACAACTCCCCGCCAGGAAGGTGACCACCAGACACTTCAAACGTGGGCTAAGAGAAGGCTGAAGATGAAAGCAAACTGTGTCAGAAAAGCAGCAGCAGGGGATGCACCTGCACCCCAGTCGGGACCCCACAGCCCCGAGGCAGGCTCTCGGGGCAGAGGGAGGGGTTCCGGGCAGGTCCCTGATCTGCACAGGTGCAGAGCGGGCAGGACAAAGTGCCAGTTCTCAGAACATCCATTTCTTTCCCATGTTCAGTGAAGCAGAAACAGTAACAATGCATCGTGGGTTGAGAGGTCCTTATAGGTTAATAACGTCAATAAACTCAAAGTACCAGGGAGGAGCTGGAAATCCCGGCCAGGTGAGGGGTGTGCAAAGTGAACTCTGAACATCCAGGGAAACCCCTGTAAGAAGTTTTCAAGGTGTAAATAATAACCCACTAGCCAATATTACATTACAAACTATGCACTATTAGCTGAAAATGCACAGGAGGAAAAGAGGCATAAAATACAAAAAGAAAGCAAATAAACTACAGTTAGGAAGCCAATAGCCTCAACCCCATCCATGTACAAAACTGCATGAACCTGAACCATCGAGACACGTCAAGGAAGCACATCGGCTGTCAGAATGGGCACGTGATAGCCACAAGACACACTAGACATCAGCTGGTTAAAAATAAAAAGTGAGAGGAAATGTAGCATCCAAACATCAATTTAAAGTACTGGAGAGGCTCTATTAATCTGATAAAAAAAAAACAACTCCAAAATAAGCAATAATACCAGACAGAAACATATTTATAGTGGAATTAATGTGCCCAGAAAGCAGAACAACCCTAAATGGGTATGCCACAAACAACAGAATTTAAAAGTATATGAAGCAAAAACTCACTGCATTTTAAGAAGTACAAAAGCCCACATTTATAGTTGAAAATGGCAAACTCCTCTTGCAGTAATGAAAGGTATGTGGGAACCAGAAATCGGCAAGGATACAGGACAGTGGGCAACAGCATCACCAGCCCAAGCCAGGGCCCGCACAGGGCATTGGGTCAGCACCCGGGCACACAGCGGATGCATCCCGGCACCTTCAGGATCATCAGCAACATCATTCACTATCATCCTGCAAGTCCGCCGTCATAACAAAGTGGAGTGAGCCAGCAGCTGAGAGCAGAAACATTCCAGGGAAGTCCCCAGGTGTCACCAGGTAAACCACAAGCACCCAAGAAACACAGGAGTCAGAAAGGAAGCCACCGGGGATGCCACAAGGTCATTTCAAACAGAAAGGGGAACAAGAGATGGCACAGGAACAGAGGGGAGGGAAAGGAGGCGAAGAAACATAATTAAAGGAAAGAATGGAAATAGATCTTTGCAACTGGGAAGGGGACCAAGAGTTGGAAAGAGCAGGGAGGGATGGGCGGGGTAGGGGACAAAAAAAGAACGAAGACGTGTGTGTCCATGCACCGACTCCCCTAGAGGAATGTGATCATGATGTATGCAAATATGTATCATAAAAAGCTGCAGGTATCACAAAAATAAAATGTGACACAAGAGTTAGAGTGATGGTGCTAAAACAGTGCCTCAAGAAAAACTTAAACCTGGATCCTGAGGTCAGGAAGGCAGGAAAGTCTCAAGAAGTGAGGGGAGTACACATGTGAAGGCACGAGGTAAAGAGGACAGCACTGAATCCAAAGCCACCAAGGCCAACACTGATATCAGGACAGAAACCAAATAAAAGCAAGGAAAGCCAGGCACGACAGGGCACGCCTGCAATCCCAGCCCTTTTGGGGGCTGAGGCAGGAAGGTCACAAGTCCGAGCCCAGCCTGTGCAACTTGGCAAGGCATGTCTCAAAGTCAAGAAATAAAAAGAAAGAAAAGGTAAATGAAATGTGATTTCATTTAAGTAGAAATGGAAAGCTGGTTCTCTGAAAAGACAGATAAGTTTCACAAACATCCAGCCAGACTGAACAACCAAAAAAAAAAGAGAGAAAAGAAATGGATTACTAATAACAGGGATGAAACAGGAGGCATCATGATAGGTCTGAAAGGCATGAAAAGGCAAAGAAACAACATAATGAACAATGTCATTTCCCTCTATCTGACAATTTAGATAAAGCAGACAAATTCATCAAAAAGCACAAACGACCAGAGTTCGCCCACCATGAAACAGATCATCTGAATTGTCCTAAAACTATCCAGAGAACTGATTTTGCAATTTTAAAGCTTCTGAAAAAATTTCCCCGATCCAGATGGCTTCACCAGACAACTGAAACCAAACATTTGAAGAATTAGACTCCAAATGTGCTGTCTCTTCCAGAAAAGAAGAGGAGGGGAAGCCCCTGCCCTCGTTTTATGAAGTCAGTTTATCCTGATACCAAAAGCAGACTAAGTTAGAACATAAAACAGACCTGTATAAAATCTTTCCTGAATTTAGATGTGAAAATCCTCTACACAATATTAGCAAATCAAGCGCAGCAATATATAGAAAGAATTATATACCAAAGATTGGGCTAGCACAGGAATTGAAGGGTGGTCCAATATTTGAAGACAAATCCATGCAGTCTACCATAGCCACAGCTAAGAAAAAGCATGTGTTCATGGAAACTGAGCCAGTAAAAGGATTCAATAAAGCCCAGCACCTTCTATCAGAGAACTTCTAAGAAAATCAGGACAGAGCTGAGCTGGTACACGGCCTCCATCAGAGCCTGCCTCTCAGTCACAGTTAACAGTGTACAGGAGTGGCTGGGCTGGGGACAGCAGGAATGGGCATGTGTTGCCCACTGCTTCCTGTGGGGCCTGGCACTGAGCTGACAGTGCAGGAGAAAGAGGAAAGGGAGAGAGGGCAGGGGAGGAAGGCAGAAGGGTTGAAAAGTAGGCAGCAAAACAACACAAATGATATAATTACTCATGGAAAAGATTCTCAAAGGTCTAGGAGGGAAATACCTAAAATAAGTGATGGGAGGATACAAAATCAAAGTACAAAACCAAAATATATTTCTATACAATTGAGTATAGACATATAAATTCAAATCTGAATAGACTAATGATTCCATCAGCACCAAATAATTTGGAACACTTTGGTAGAAACCTACAATACTTGTGCAGGATCTATATACTGAAAACTATGCAGGTATGACAAAAAAAAAAAACCTAAACCAATTGTCAGATATACAATGTCCATGGACAAGGAAGCTCATACAGACTCATTTCATCATCAGGTGGAGATTTTGCAGATTCAATGCAATTCCAGTCAAAAGCCCACCATAGTCTTATTTTTTAAGAAGTTGGAAGGTTAATTACAATATTTCTATTTCAAATAAAACAAACAAGAATAATCACACTTTCTGAAAAAGAATACAGTTAAAAGGTTGACATTATTTCATTTCAAGACTTATCATTACTGGAAGTGATGACGACCCCATGGCACTGGCTGAAATTGTGGGCTCAGCTCTGGAGAAGGAAGAGGGCCCAGTTTATCATCTATATTGTAGGGTCTCGAGGAAAGAGCAAAGTCAATTCCAAAGAGAAATGACAATCTGCACAAAAGCAGGCCTCAGTCCTTTGCTGATATGTGAATCTTGACCCACACTGCGCCATACACAGAAACCAACCACAAGCGAACTGGGAACCTCAGGGGAGCCCCGCACCTTTCCACCTTGAGCAGGACAGAGACCCTTTTGACCTCGGGTTTTGTAAAGACTTCTTTTCATACAAGAAAACAAAGTGGAACGGACTTCATAAAAATCAAAAAGCATGTTGCAGAAATGATATTCTCAGACGGAGGAGAAAACATTTTCAAAGCATGTGTGTGATAAAAGAAACGATACTCAAAACTGAATCGTAAGACCGCCCGAAAGGGCTGCCTCTTCTGAACACAGCAGCGGATTTGTGCAGGTATTTTCCTGAAAATCTACAGATGGCAGCAAGCTCACTAACAGCTGTCCCGCCCCACCGGTGGCTGGAGGAAGGAGATGGGAGCCGCCACAAGGGAGCACGGCACATGCACCAGCACGGCCGAAGTCAAACTGCAGCGTGAAAACACCGAGTGCTGGCAGGAGCTTGGAGCAGCTGTGGGAGGCACTGAGCCCCAGCCCTGCACACAGCTTGGCAGCTGCACACGATGCAGGACACACTCCAGGGGCCCCAGTCTGCTCCCAGGTGTTCACCCAAGAGAGACGCAAAGCAGCGCCAAAGCCCAGCGTGGCTCCATCCGGAACAGCTGACGCCGCCCGACACAGGCCCAGTCCACCTCGCTGGCCAAGACTCCCGAGATAAAAAACCATGAACACTGCACAGTGTGCTAGGGGAAAGGCCAAATGCAGTGGGCCGCCTGCCTGCCAGCACCTAGGCATTCTGGAGACACAAACCCTTGGGGACAGCAGAGACAGAGCTTCCTTGGGACACAGGGAGGGGCCCCCGCCAAGGAAGAGGAAACTCGGGCGATGGCTCTTCTGTATCTTGGCTACAGCCAGATTACAAGACCATACTATGTATTTGTCACACGCACAGAACTGTACAGCACAGAAAGGTGGATTCTGCTACATGCAAATTACAGCTCAACTAACCTGGTATTCTCCCCCAAAATACCGCGGCTGACTTGAGCAGGCGGCTGTGTCCAGAACCCTGCTTCAGCCCTTCCGCCCAGGACAGACGGGCATGGCTTCCCTGGGTTGCTTTGCTTCCCCCTTCCTGACCTTATATAAAACCACACTGCCGGCTGCGACAGGCCAAGGAGTCCGCAGGTCGGCCGCGGCCAGAGACTCGGTGACCCCAGGGCACAGCCAGGGCCAAGGACACCCTCGCTGATAACAGCAACCCCCACCACCAGGCTCCTGATCTCCGAAGGGAAACTGTCTAAATGAGGCCCCCACGTGCATATTTTCAAAGCCACATCTACTAGTTTCCATCTGAGTTTCAGTAGTTGCCAAGGACGAAGTTTCGAGTGTATTGTAAATCTTGACATTTTAAAAATTAAGCTGTTACATCATTCTTTTAAATGTATCTTTTGTAATATAAATAACAAAATGGCCTGACACCCACCACCAGCCATTTATAAAATCCAGGAGAGACGCTTCATCAGCAGTCAGACCAGCCGCCGCTGCTTCTCACCGTGGGACTCAGACCCCTTCCCACGCCCGACAGACCTCTGCCCTGGCAGGACGGATCCTGATCCCTGACGGTATCTGTGCAGCCATCTCCGGTGTTTCTACATCGAGCTTAGACTTTTCAAAGTTTCCTCTCACCGGAAGCCACCTGGTAGTTAGAAGTTTCTTCAAACTGACACGATCACAATTGACTGCTGCACCATGGAAACAGCTAACACCTTTGAATAACGACCTGCGAGAGGGAAAACTGTGTCCGCGGTCTCTCTGGGCAGGCAGCCACGGCGGAGCTGTGCTTTCTCGATTAAAGGAACTGCCCAGGCATCCTGGGGAAGCGGGGCTCTGGGGGCAAGGGGCCAGGAAGAGGAGGGGCACACACGTGCATGTGCATGCGTGTGTGCATGCGTGTGTGTGTATGTGCAGAGGCAGAGACAAAGTGGGGAGACGGTGCCAGATTAACTGTAAAGCATACAAGTAAGCATAAAGTAAGGATCTGGAAAACTCCCAGTCCACGCTCAGTCCACAGCGACCGGGTCCCTCCCGGAGCCAGCCCGAGCACCAGACACAGTTGAAATCTCCACCCCTCCGCCCCTCTCTCCACCCACTCCATCTCTAGAGTCCCTTCCCACTGGAGAAAGATCTCCCTACTTCCTTTGGCCTACCTTTTATCTTCTCCTTTATACTGTGGCTTCCCCACAGAAGAGAAACCATAGATGCTGAAGCCCGTGTGTCTGACTGATTTCACTTAACTTTATGGTCTTGAGGTACAGCCATTTCCTCCATGTGACTCAGGCATGTCCTTTTTGACAACACCATAGTACTCCATGGTGTGCAACACACTCCCCTTCTTTGCCCCTGGAAGCCACCCCCACAATGCCCACCCCACACACAGTCTGGTTCAAAGGGCACTGAGCTGTGTAATGCACAAACCAAACCCCCAGACAAAACCAGGCAGTGCCTGGAAGACAAGGCTAGTATCCTACACAAGGGAAATTCAGCCAACTGAAACAGCATAGCACAACATCAGGAGGAGACGCCCTGCACAGCCGGGATGCCCACACTCACATCTGCTGCCCAAGTCCCGGCTTTGGCAGTGACCTGAGTCCCAGCACCGTCTCCCTCACAGTGCGTCCATGACTGGAGAAGAGTGAGCAGGCTCTTCAGCTGGGCCAAATGTAGACACAAGCTGGACAGAGACAGTGATGTTTGCAAACGATAGAGTACTACTGTGCTGTGAAGAGGGATGAGCTTCAGGCACATGCAGGAGAGTGGATGCACTTTGTATCCATGATGTTAAGTGAAAGAAATCAGACGCAAACTTAAATACCACAGGGCTTCTCTTAAATGAGAACTCCAAAATATAAACAGCAAAATTAAAAAGACAGATAACAGGAAACAGAGACATAGCTCTTTTGCAAAAGGGGAGGAAACAGAGCTGGCAGGGTGGGCAGGGAGGGAAGGGATGGAAAAAGGAGAAGGATGTGCCACATGCTCACACCAGCTCCCCCAGGCGTGATCAGTATCCATGGCTCACATGAACTAAGAAAAACACAAATGAACCACGCTCCCAGGCCGGCCCAGTCGCAGAGGACCTGCCACACGCACCAGCATCCACCTGTCAGAGCCCTGGATGCCAGAGCACATGGACATGGATGGCAGACCTGTGCCACTCCCTTTGGATTCTCGCAGCCAGGGTTCAAAACCTAATGGAGACTAACGTGCGTCCTTTCCTCTCACAAAGTCTCAGTGTCACGAGGAGCCTTTCCGGGCTCAGGTTACCGCGCTGCTGCACCCCATGATGAGCACGTGGGTCGGGGCACAGTCTCCCTGCCTCCAAGAGCTGGGTCATTGCCACCCAAGCCTGGGACCTGATCCAGGGGCCACGCAGGCCGCACCAAGTCCAGTGCCCAGGCCCCTCAGAGCCTGCAGACCGAGGATAGCTCCCCAGAAAGTGCGCCCTCAGTGCACCCTCAGAACTTAGGACCTTGCTCTCCCACACCAAATGCATGTATCAAGCCACTGTGCGTCCTAGTGCTCACTCCTAACAGTGTGGGACGCAGATGGTCACAACTGCAACTTCCACGTGGTTTCCATGCCTAAGTGAGGACTCGGAAAAATTACAATAGTTGAAAACAAACACTGACATTATGTTACATGGAAAGCTGCAGCATCTCCAGACAGCTCCTCTGAGAAACCACACTGGGGCCACCATGGGAGTCACTGCACCACATCCCAAGCCATGAGAAATGAACAGAAACGCAAACATGTAACCGTCAGTGACACAACTGAACCCCAAATGTGTGCCACCGACTGAGCTTGGGCCGCAACAGCCCAGCCACCCGACTTCTTTTGGCACCAGGACTGACAAGGGGAGGTGTCAGTCCAGATGTCAGTCCAAGATGTCAGTCCAGAATTTTGCTGGAATCTTACGGAAAGTGCTGGGGGGATGGGGAGAGGTGGGTAAAATAATGTAAGTCTGACCTAGGGAGCTCTCTTGCCTAAACGAGGGTCAGTGAACTGAACAGAGCCAAAAAGAAGAGTTAAGACAGGGTAGACCCCTGGGGTTGCACTTGAGCACCTAGATCAAGCCTTGTCTGAAGCCATCTTTGTCTCCAACAGCCCAGGTAAGTGAGTCATGGGCCAATGCATCTCCTTTCCCTTCTTGAATGTGCTATGGTGTCTGCCCAACACCCATGCACTGCTGTCCACCTCACAGCTCTCCTCACAGGTAGACGGAGGCTATTTCTAAATGCTCACCAACGAGGTACGGGTACAAATCCAGACCTCCAAGCACTCTCCCCGCCCCGTCATGTCCACCTCAAGGACTCACATTCCAAGTGCCCATATCCACTACAGGACAGGTGAGAGCTCAGTCAGACTGAGCAGACAGGAAATAAACCCTTCCGGTCAGGCCGTGGCACTGTGGACCTGTGCCTGCCTCACTAATCAACATCTCCTGTGGACTCTGGGCCTCCTGCCCAAATACCATCCAAGGAAATGTCTCCTTACCTGCCTCAGCAGACAGCCCCTCGGGCCTCTCTCACACTGTGCTCCCTCTCAAGGTCACAGATGGTCCTTTTTAGCATCTGTAGGTGGTGAGCCAGCAGGGTAATCTAGAGGCAGGCATTCTCCCAAGGGCTTGCCCTCCCAGGACCATAAGGAAAACTTGAAAATGCTGGAAGAGTCAGCAACTACCCAGAAAAGGTACAACTGGCGGGGCGTGGTGGTGCACACCTGTGATTCCACTACTTGGGAGGCAGAGGCAGGAGGATTACTGTGAGTTTGAGGCCAGCTTGGGCTACATAAGTGAGACCCCATCTCAAAACAACAAAACTAAAACACTACAAAAACTTGGATGACCATTAATTGGTTACTGCCTAATACTGGGAGAACACAAAGTAAGGATCCCACCACCCTTTCCCATAATGCAGTGGGGCAGAGGATAGCAGCATGGCCGGTCCACCAGGCCCATCATGTGCAGGAGATGAGGATCTGGGACAGTCACACCAGTGCCAGAGCACAGCATCCAGGGGACACTCAGGTCCGGAGCACAGCACCCCTCGCCTGGACGTCCCCTGCCGCCATCTTCCCACAGTCACACACCCCCGGTGTCCCCTAAGGAACCCCACGCTGCTCTCTCACACGAGGTCCCCAGCCCCAAGTATGGGACACAGATGCACTAGGGCGAGACCAACATCCGGGCATGAAGAGCGGAGACACCACGGCAGGGGCTGACTTCGTGAGGAAACCCCGGCCCGGGGGAGATGGGCAGTGGCCACAGCTGGGATAAGGGTGCCTGCAAGAAAGGTCCTGCCCACACCAGGGCCCGGGAGGGCACAAATGCAAGTCCCTCTGAGGAGGCCACTGAGGACAAGGGCACATGTGACATCACTTTCTCAGAGCAGAGGCAGATGCAAGTGAGGCAATAGTCCAGGGAGAGCAGAAAGGCATTAGCCATGGTGCAGAGCCCTTGGGAGACGTGAGGAAAAGCTCACAGAAATGCAGGACTCAGGGGGCTGTGCAGAATCTGCCCGGCTGAAGAACTGGAAACCAAGTGCAACAAATCAGCTCACAGTATGGACGTGGCAGGTCTGGACAGGAAGCTGTTTCTTCCCCCTCACTTCAAACTCATCTGAAGTTGCTTACCAGAAACCAAATGCAGTGCAATACATTAAAAAGGCAGACAGTGAAGAGAGGAAGGAAAATAAAGCAAAGCCAAGGATAAAGCTTGTTCACAAGACACCTGCCCTAAATGTTGCATTATAAGTAGCAGACTGACCTGAGAGAGGCTAGAAGTTAAGCAAAGCCACACACGCAATTGCTGGGAAACTTCTCTGTGTTCACAGGATGAGGCATAAACTATTTCTCAGGAGAAGTGCAGGCTTCTACCCTAGTTCCAAAGCCTAAGAAAATTTCTTATGGCTCAGAGCTAAAATTGTCCCCCAAGCTGGGGTTTGGTTGCCAACTCGTGGGCTTTGGGCAGCAACCAGATCACGAAGCCTCTATCTGCTCTGCTGCACTGACTGCCAGGAGGAGCTGGGGCAACGACTTCCCGGGGCAGCAGCCCAGCTGGAAGGAGCAGGTCACGGCCCCCAGGGACTCCCTCTCACCCGGCCCGGCCTCTCCAGCTCTGTCCCTCTCTCTGCTTCCTGGTCGCCCTGAGGTGAGCTGCTCTCTCTGCATACCCTTCCGCCATGACATTCCTGCTCACCCCAGGCTCACAGCATGGAGCTGGCCGGCCATGGACTGAACCCCTTGAAACTGTGAGCACAGTAACCCTTTGTCCCTTGAGCTGATTTTCACTGTGACAAAGCTGACGACACAAACTTCCTTCAGGGTTTCCTACTACAGGGAAAACCGGGGCTTCAACACAGAGAATACAGAATGTTCTTAGGTGCTCCTACTGAGATTTGCTGAATAGCCCACAACACTGGAGAATCACCTCATGCCAAAGTTGCATGAATGCGAAGAATTTTATAAATCTCCAACTACAGTTTTTGGTGCCCAGTTACACAGATACTGGTGTCTGGTTTAAGCCTCTCCCCTTCCTTCCTCCACCTCCTCCTTCTCCTCTCCTCCTCCTTCCTCCTCTTTACTTTTCCACCACAACCAAGTGTGTGGATAAACATTACATAACTTCCAAAGCTGCACTTGCATTGCTGTAAAATTTGAATATGATTTTTCCTGTTGGCCCAAGGAAGTGTTTGATGGAACACAAATACCATCTCCTCGCCTGGGCTCTGTCAGTGTCCCTAGTGCCCACCACCCAGGGCCAGCTGGCCTGTAGTCATCTCATTCTCAACCTGCACAAAACCCCACAGAAGTGGCCCAGCCTTCATCTGCAGACCTCAGAACAGATGCCCAAGCAAGGGGCCGGACTCGTGTCCACTGACTGACCAGGCTGGACATCTCCCTCCTGGAGTGGAGTGGACAGTGCCCCAGGACACCGGGTGGGGTCACTGGCAGTGGGGCAGCTGTGGTCATACTCAGGGTCCCCTGGAGGAGCCGCACAGAGCAAAACCACACACGCACCTGCTGACCTGCAGCCACTGACCTGAGGGCCTCAGTGCAGCTGCTGCATGGACACCTTCACCTGTTAGTGCCCACAACCTCAGACCTGTAGGTCACAGTCCCGCCCCGTGGTGCCCTCACTGCCCCTCCGCCCACAACTGCTCTGATCTAGATGAGCATCCAGTCTGTTCAGACAGTGGAATTCAAAGATGGGCTGTTTCATTGTTTATTGGTATTTTAAGACAGTCTCACTATGCAGCGCAGGCTGGCCTTGGACTCATGACGATCCTCCTGCCTTAGCCTCCTGAGCGCTGGGATTGTAGGTGTGTATCACCAACAGGCTTCTCCTTGGTCCTGACCACGAGGCTTCCCGGGGTTGACTGGGGTTCCTGAGCCAGGTCTGCACACCTTGAACCCTTCATGCCAGTGCTGGCTGCCCCAAGCCACCAGTCACAGTCACCTGGTGCACACTGCACGGATGCTTCCCGGCGACAGGCGGCTTCCCTCCACACACACCAGAGGCGGCAGCAACTGGGCTCCATCCCTGGCACAAGGGAAACAGGATATCTCAAAAGCAGCCCCTCTGCACCACCTTCTGAGCTCTCCTCCCTTATCCTGTAAATAATATTTACTCTTTTTGTCTTTTGCTGACAGCAGCTTTGGAATCAAAGTCGGGAAGGTGACCTTTCCATTCGCAGTCTCTGCTGCAGCACTGAGCACCTGCCCAAGAGGAGGCTGGCGGGGCGGGGCAGATCCCAGGGAGGCAGGGCCAACGCAGCTGCCCTGCACTCACATCCGGTGAGCTGATCCATCACCCATCACCGCGCGGCCTTCCAGATCCCAGTCAGGACAGACCACAAAGCAATAGGCCCTGCCCGCCTCGCTCCTCGCCCAGTGAGCAGGCAGTAGCTTCCCACAGACATCGCTCTCAAGAAAAGCCACTACAAAAAAGCCCTGTGCAGCCCTTGCCTTGCAAACTCCCTCCTTAATCTCCTCCATTTACAAACTCAGGAGACAGAAACAGAGAAAATGGAGCATGAACTTCTGCGCTCCCTCCGAGCCAGTCCCTTGGTGGCTCTTGTCCTGAGACACGACACAGTGAATACTTACATAAAATATACTACGGTAAGAGACACCTGGCAACTAGTTCCCTAAGGCATGAACTCACTCTTCCCATTGTACTGGACCTGTGTCTTTCACAGGAGTTTAAAATGTAAATGTCCTGTGGCGTTCAGCCAGCCCCACACGTGCTGCGTGTCCTCTGTCCTCTGCCCCAGCCCACCCTTGCCCAGAGCCCTCCTTCCTGAAGGACAGTGTATCCTGCGTGTCAGCATCTGGCAGGATCCCTGAAAACCCAAGTTTGAGGCACCTTGCCTCTGGATATGGGGAGCTTCCTCGCGTCTTCCTACAGCGCACTATTCAAATGCACAACAGTGCTTCGTGGGAGTATTCTGAGTCTGTGGCCTCACCGCCTGACAACTCCAGGCTGGCTTCCTGTGTGAGCGCTTGAGCCCCCAGCATTCTTCCTGGACTCCGTCAAGCTTGGTGTCCAGCATCACCACCTGGGATGCCTGCCCAGCTCCACAATCTCCTCCGCAAGCAGGGGTGATACCCTCCTGCCTGTACCCTCCACCCTCCTCCCTCTTCAGCCACAACTTCCCAGCGCCTCTCAGAAGACCAGCAGCCACCTCCCAGTCTTGCCCCGGCAGACCCATGACCAGCAGTGACCAGGGGTGACCAGACCATGAACTGGTACTCACAGGTCACATCTAGGAGACCCCAGATCACACTCGCAGATCACCCTCCTCTACCTCCTCAACATCCTGGAGTTCAAATCGACCTCAGTCCATCCTAGGCCACTCAGAGCTGCTGCGGGCAAACTTCAGGCAGAGAAAGTTAAACCCAATGTGTATCGATTCCTGTGTCCAGCAAACACCGAGCTCCTTCTGCACACTAAAGAGGGGACACCCCACCCCTGCCCTCTGCCCGGCAGTGGCCGGCACAGCCTACAGCGTGGCCCAGAGTTTGGCGCGACATCAGAACTCAGACCCAGCATCTACCCCATATCTATCTGCAAATCCACAAAAGCCATCTGCATACACCCCTCCACATGCAGCCCCACACAAGAATCATTCAAAATATTAGCCCTTATTATCACTGACCAAAGTATTTCCTGCAGTCCTTTGAATTACTGGAAAGACAGCATTTACTGTCAAGCAAGGGTTCCGCAGGCAGTATTTCAAACTCTTCCACACACTGATAATTTGTATTGAATCTTGCAATGTCCAACGTGCTACCCTAAATGCTGAAGTAAAATCAGAAGCAGATTAAGAAAATACATGTCTCCTGCACCCAGTGGGACTTAACAATTTTCAAAAGCAGAGAGAACAGAGTGTCGGCACGGTACCCCTTGTGGAAGATAGAAATCGCCCCCGCCCAGCTCCAAAGACACTCACACTGGAACCCCAGCCCCTGCAAGTGCTGGTGGCTTCCTCTGGAAATTAAACAGAGGTGTACAGTAAATGAAGAGGGGAGGCCACCACCCGGATTGTTTGGCGGGGCCCCCAGGACAGTGGCCTCAGTCCCTGAGAGGGAGCCAGGGGTGTGACGCAGAGGAGGGGATGGGGTGGGTTTGCACGGGGATGCTGCCCTGCCCTGGAGGCAGCAGCAGAAAGCAGCCACAAGCCAAGGACAGCCAGGCCAGGCCTCCGAGGCCACAAGGACCCTCCCAGAGCCTCCTGCCCCACCCAGCACTCACAGGACAGGTGCACACTTCCAGGTGAAAGCCCACCTGTGTCCCTCTCTCCACAGCCTGCATGGAGTATCAGACATGCCAGGAGGAGAGGCCCAGCGCCTATCCTCACCCTCCACAAACGAGTCCCCTGCTTTTCCTCACCGCTGCACTTGTGCCCAGCATGGGGGGGGGCGTGCTGCTCAGGAGGCAAAGGAAGGGATGAAGAACTCAGAAGAGCAAAGGAGGAGAGGGCAGCTGAGCGTGGAGCCTGTGGCACTTGGCACATGGTGAGGGTGTGTGGCACCTCCAAACCTAGACGCATGAATGTGCTAAGCTTGCCAAGTATGGGGACCTCGAAGACCCGACCCTGAGTCCTCACAACGCTCGCAGACAGTTCCTGCAGAGGTCTCTGGGCACCAAAGACATAAGCTCTTTCATATTTGTTGCATGGATGAGTAGACAGGCAATGGAAGGGAAAGTGGGCAGATGATGGGCAGGTGAATGCATGAAGAATTGGGTAAATAAGTACATAAGGGATGGGTGGACAGACAGACGGAAGAATGGATAAATGGATGATGACTGGATGAACAGATGGGTGAATTGGGAATACAGAGAGATACAATCTACAATAATGCATCTCTGGAATCTTTCTTTTGCTCAGTAACTTTTGTTGGAGTCTGAAAAATGGAACTAAACTCACATTTGAAATTTCATCTTTCTATGCCTGTGTTTTTTAATAAAACCACATTTTCATTCAGCTCTTGAATTCAGAGAAAGAAAATTTACTGGTCTTCCCATTCCCAAACCTTTTAATTTCTGACAGTTTTTAAATGTGCGTAATAAAGCCAGCCTTTCCAGATAGGTAGAGCATGTGCACACACACGCATGTGCATACACACACACATACGTGTGCCTTGACTTGCTCCCCCAACACATTCTTGTGCCCTGAACCCCAGCCCCGTCCCTGCCCTCTAGCCTGGGCAGCCAGAGAACATTCCCTGATCCAGAGATGGCGGCTCCATTCCTGCCCAGGAGGACGCCCGACATGCGGATACACGAAGACTAGACAAGGATCCTGCCAGGTGCCCGCCACCTTGGCTGCAGAAGGCAGAGCACGTGGCCAAGTGGCTGGGTACAGGCGCCATCACCAGGACAGCTCCTCCTCCAGCAAGCCAGGTCTCCATGAGGAAACACCCATGGGAAGGCAGCACGCTTGTGAAGACTGTGGTCAGCAACTAAACGTGGGTCCTTCGGGGTCCTCTCTCTGCAGCCACCAACCTCCTAGCTCTCTCCTGGATTTCACTTCTTAGCTCCTCCTCATGCCCACCCCACCCACAATGCTCAGGGCAGTGCAACAGCTCACCTGCAGGGCGGCACCCTGCTACCCTCATCAACTTTCCAACAGAGACTAGAACTCACCACGAGACCCACACAGCTGACAACTGAACCCAACCAAAGCCAGCTCCAGAAGGTTTGGGCCAGGTGACAAAGTGCCAGCCAACTGTTTCATACCATAGCTTCTAGGGCCCCAGGAGACAAAAGCACATGCATTTTAGGCATAGTTCATTCTCAAACACCTGTGGAAGGGAGGGTTAATTTTATGGCTAATCATTTTCTGCTCATGAAACCCAGACAGGGGTAAAGTCCAAGGTCGTTGGTCTGCTATTAAAATGCAGATTCTATCTTGTTAAAGGATTCCTATTTGGAAAGCTCTGAGACTATAGAGTAAAAGCCATCTCTGGAAGCAGATATTTAATATACAGTATTGTCCATTTTCCACTCAGTCCCAGGGGGACTAGGCATTTCACAGCATGCGGCTTTACTCTCAATGAAAACCCTGTCCAATGCAGCCCATCTCTCTTCATTTGGTTGGTTTTTAAAACAGGGTCTCACTGCATGCCCAGACCTCAAACTCAACTGCGATCCTCCTGCCTCAGCCCCTGAGTGCTGGGATCACGGGCGTGCACCCCCACACCCAGCTTCAAAACAGCCCATCCTCGATTCAGGCTGGTGAGGACTTTCCGCTGCTCACAAAGTCTGTGCGGGGCAGGACTCAGAACACACCGCAGAAAGGACTGAGCCATCGCTGGTCTGAACTCTTTCTGGGCCGTGAAATTCCACGGTCCACATGTGATGACACCAAGTTCTGCCTACTCCATGGCGGCTTGTGGGTGACGCCTCAGCCCGAAACATGCGAGCCCATTCTCCGGAGCCAGCAGGCTCTCCAGAGTCACGGGCAGGCCGTGGGGCCTCAGGAAAGAGGCTCGCGCACAGAGAGCACCACCAGAGCACCCTGTCACTGCTTCCACACGGAGAAGGTCAGCAGCATTAGGGCAGAACTAGCCCTCGCCAGCCCAGCTCCGGCCAGCAAAGAAACCACCTCGGGACTTGTGCACAAGTGAGCACTCCCAGCAGTCGGCTGGTCATGTCTACTTAGAGTGACTCTACCTTCCTTACAGACAGTGGAGGGTTGCAGCGTGGAAACAGCAGCCTGCTCCTACCGCAGAGACAGACAGAGACCAACCTGACAGCAGAGCCTGAGGGGCTGGGCTGCTGTATCAGGGTGCGGTTGCCCTGTGTCTGCCATGCCCCAACCTCTCCTGTGCTTCCTGTCTGAGTCCCCACAGCACCGGTCCTCAGGTTCCCAAGGCAGCCTCAGGAGAACGAGCGCATCTCAACTGCTCTCAGGAAGACGGTGGAGCAGGTGAAGCCATCTCCTTCCTAAATCCTGCCAGCCCAGAAGACAGCAGCGAGCTGTCCGAATCCATCACTGGCAGGAGCCCCAGCTCTGGAGAACACAAAATTCATGCCAATAAAGACTGCCCGAAATGGCTGGCTTTGAAGTTTCTAAGAGAGACCTCTGCTCGAAAAAATTCAGGGAGAAATATGTTGAAAGGATTTTTCCAGCACACCTGAAGGTGCTGAGAATCCTCCTCCACTCCCAGTCTATTTGTCCTAGGAGAGGGGTGCTTGACGGGGACCACACACCCAGGAAGGTGGCAGACCTTAGCGGATCCTCTCCCCTGCGCACTGGGGATGGGAAGCCTCTCCTCCGGGAAAACCGGGGAGGCTCAGGGGCTGACGGGTGGCAGCAGGGACACGGGAGGAGGGGACCCCGCCTCCCTGCAGCTTCGAGCCGGCCGCAGCGAGAGCCAGGTCACAGGTTCCTGCTCCAGCTCCGTACCCTGGGTCTGAAGGGGCCCCGGCTTCTGCACAGCAGCCTGGCGGACCAAATGCCACTCCGCACCTCACTTCCAGCGAAGCCTGAGCCGGAGAGGAACTCAGGTCCAAATTCCAGGCGACCTGGCCCCTGACCCTGCCTGAGTCCTGGCGCGGCCCACGCCTTCCCCCCTTTCCTGCCATCTC
>NW_022900924.1:22174681-22226257 GCF_012274545.1 Fukomys damarensis
CGGCCCCCACTTGCTGTCCCCACTGCACCTCCATCCTGACCCCCAGGTGCTCAGGGGACCTGGCCAGCCAGCTAAGGGAGGACGGAGGACGTCGCCCTGCAGATGAGACACGGCCCCCACCCCTGCGGGACCCTAGGAGCCCGAGCCCAGCCGAGGTGCCTCCCGCCCCTGGGCACTGTGGCATCCGCCTCAGGGACATCGGAGAGGAGGGAAGGTTACAGGCCAGGCCGGCAGCGCCCCCCGGGCAGAGCCAGGCCCAAGAGCCCGTGGTGGCACAGACACACCACAGCCCCACTTCAGCTGCAAAGGTCTGCGCAGCAGAGTGGCTGCAGAGGCCCTCCGGGGCTCTCGCTTCTTGTGAGTTCTCCCTGTCCTGTGTGGGTCTTTCGCAATCTGTTTTTCTTGCCTATTAAATTTCCTGCCTTCTTCCTCCCCATGGTACTGTGCTGTAGGACCCTAAAGTGGGCGATCCCAGCTGAGACACCAGCACATGTCCAGCTTGCAGTTTCTGACAGTTACACCCGGCCCTGCCCAGCCTCCCAGAGCCCTGGGCACACGTTCCAGGGGACCTGGCACTTGGCCCAACTGATGAGAGAGCTGGGCTTCCTGTCCTGCCCTGGGCACAGAGCTGCAGAGCCTCTCCTACCTGGGGTCCCCTCCCCTCAGACACCACTGTGCCCTGGCTCCCTCAGGTGCATCCACTAGAAGCTAATGGTCCCTGTTCTTTATGAAAAACAATCATTTTCTGTTTTTCTAAATAGAACTGAGTGTTTTTTCCCAAATTGTGATCATCAGGTACTTTTTCCCTACGTCACCACACGTTTCCTGTGTTCCTGAAAGACAGGCAACTGCCGCAGTCTAGCTGCTGCCTGCCATGGTGGGCCACGTCCTCAGCACGCAGTTGGCGTGGCGCAGCTTGCCCCCCCAGGAAAGCTGGCAGAAGACAGGAGCCCCCTCCCTGCCTGGCTCCATGGTGCCCGCCCAGCTTCCAGTCTTCTCCGAGCAGTCAGCACAGCTAATGTCAGGGATGCTGCCCCTCAGAACTGCTGGGGACCTGGCTGAGGCGTTGGAGACAACTTCCCCTCAGAACCGCCCACCTGGCTTCTCTCAAGTTAAATGTAAGAAATTTGCTTTCCTCCAAGAATGTGCTTCATCTGCAGGGCCGTAAATCAATCTGTAAGCCTCCTCTTGTATGTAACAAAATGGCACTAATTGTTCTTGAGTGCGGTGGGGCCAGTGTGCTCACCGTGCTGTTGCTGTTTGCCACAAAGACAGACGCGACCATGTGGTCCTGGGCAACAGTGGCCTCGCTGGGACAGGCAGGGGCCTCGGAGAGCAGCGTCCCAGCAGAACTCTGGACTGGCGCCAGCGGAGGAGGAGAGGGGAGGCCACACGCAGGCCTGCACGAGGCAGGCGTTGGGTCCCAGCAAGGCCACACCAGTGAGTCAGGCTGTGGGCAGCGGCGGGCAGGGAGCAGCCTCCAGCACAGCAGTGAGGCCGGCTGAAGTCTGCCCACCTTCTCTTCTCCCACACTGAGTGTCTTCTGCTTTTGCACTCTCCCCTCACTTCAGTGAGAGCCTGACTTTGTTCTTCTCACTATGTGGCCCAGGCTGGCCTTGAACTCTCAGCACTTCTCCTGTCTCAGCCTCCCCAGTGCTGGGACCACATGTGGGAGGCACCACCCAGTGCAGGGCCTGGGGTAGCATGGAAGTGTAACCCCCTTCCCTGCAAAGGGCAGCAGAGCCCAGGCAGGGAGGCACAGGCGCCCGGCAAGCCACAAGCACAGGGTGGTGCTGTGCAGGGACCCAGTGCTCAACGGCCACACAGGCTCCGGAGGAAGCAGAGCAGGAGAAGCATGGGCTGGGACCCTTAGGGAGCCCAGCCTGGCCTGCGCCGGAAGGACCACGTACTCCGCAGAGCCAAAGTCTGGAGGGCAGGCTTCTTTTCCCATTGGAAGCCAGATTTTCTCAGGACTGGAAGGGCTGCGCTCTCGGATGGCAGAAGCCTTTGTCAGAGCGGTTACCTGCGGCAGCGTGACTCTGCCCGTCCAATGTGGATGTGGCAGTGTTACTCTGGAGGACACAGCTCCCTCGTCCTGTCCAAAACACAGGTGCCACAGAGCGGGTGTGTGGGTGTCAGTCCCACCAGGGAGCCTGAGCAGCCATGCAGGGTTGGGCTTTGCCCAGGGTTTCGCCTTTGCTGACCTCAAAGGGAAGGGAGGACCACGCGTGGCTGTCGGGGTGGAATGGCTATGATGCCGGCTTGCAGAGTGCTTCAGGTGGGCTGATTTACAAGTTGTTAAACTTTGCTCCAGGAGTAAACAGACAAGAATAACAGGGTTGGATACTTCGGCCCCTCCGCGTAAAAGCCCTGCCAGCTCAGCCAGTGGACAATGGTGCCAGCCTCCATCTCTCCGTCTGTGTGAGCCTCAGTTCTGGGGCCACTGTCCATCCGCAGAACCCCCCATCAGGCTGGAATCGGCCACATCCACAAGGACACTGGACCTGTGTGTGCTCGCATCACAGCTGGGGGACGCTCCTGCATGGTCACACATGGCGGAGGCTTGGAACCCGTTCCCCGCTGGCCCCAAGATGTCAGCCCCAGCGACTGGGGGAGCTGCAGAGTTCCCCCAACCTGAGCATAAACACTGGCACCTGTCTGGAGGCTCAGAAGTAACTTTAAATGACCCCCAAACAGTAAAATATGTTGCACGACATCAACAACATTATTATTCAATGGCTCAGAGAGGTCACGGAGGGTCCCAGAAGATGCTCCCCACCCACACTGAGCACCCCAATGTCCCCTGGTCCTGGCCACAGCAGTGGACTGAATGAGTCTCCCCGCATCTGTGGGCCTGCAGTGTCCCCTAGTGCCAGAGAGATGGCAGCACAGGTACCTGGTCTCCCATCCTAGAATCAAGCAACTTTGACAGCTGTCCTTGTAACCTGCGCTCACACAGGGAAATATTTTCCTTCATCAAATTATCCCATTTTTAAGCCAGGTGATGCACATTTGTAATCCCAAAACTGGGGAGACCGAAGCAGGAGGATCACCGAAAGTTTGAGGCTGTCCTGAACTACACAGAAAGATGCCGTCTCAGAAAAACAACAGAAACTTATCTTTTTACAACTATAAATGTTTCTGACCAGCTCATTGAGACAAATGACAGAAGTGACCAAGCCCAGCACTTTGGTGAAGGGTGGAGCGCCGGTGAGTGTCCCACTGGCTTCTCAGCAGTAAGCTGGCTGGTCCGCTCAACATGGCAGTGGTATCCACTGTCATGAGTGGACACTGTTGTCCTCTCAGTTGGGAAGTACGTGGTCCTCCCGGGAGTCGCCTTACAGGTGAGGACTTTGACAGGGAAGCAAACATTCAGCCTGCAGCGGCGCCCACTCGCCAACACGGGCAGGGGTGCGGGGCTGTGGTGCAGGGAGGAACAAGACCATGCCTTGCCTCTGCTGTGCTCAGTGCTGAGAGCGCTCATCTGTGAGGGGCAGACTCACGCCGGTGTGACAGTGGGCGTCTCTGAGATCCTCAGCTACAACAGGGAACCCTGGGGTTGCAGCAGCTCGGCCCACACCCAAAATCCAGGATGGGGGGGTCCTGGGCTGAGTTAGTATTGCTTTATAAACATTACCATGTGGCCCGGTGTGGTGCACACCCGTGATCCCAATTGAGGCAGTTGCACTGCCACGAGTTAGAGGCCAATCTGAACTGTATAATGAGACCCTGCCTCAAAAGAATAAATAACCCACTACCACGAGGCTAAGATAATTTAGAAAGGAAAAGCCTGACAAATCACAGCTTGTTGTCAAAACTGGCCCTTCCTAGTCCTCGTTTTCGGCTACGTGGGAGGGTCTGGTTACACACTGCATGGCAGTGGGACCAAGGTCTTCGGGGTTTTCCTTTTCTTTTGGACCAGACCAGACCTGGGAATCACTCCCGGACAAGCCTCTGTGAGAAATCTGTGCTTGAAGATCACAGATTTGTTCAGTATTTTAAAAGCTTCCTAACACCAGCCTTCAGAGTAATCACCAAACATTCTGTATGGCAAGGCTCGAGTTCAGAGCACCCGCACCTGCCTCTGCATCGAGCAGATGCCAGTAGATAAATGGTGACCGCTTTCAGGTCCAGGTCTGTGCAGTACAGTGCCCTGTGGCCACCCCCAGCCTGCCCCAGGGCCTTTGCACACACAGATGCAGGGAGTCGGGATGCAGACTCTGCCGCTCCTCCCCAGCAGCCTCCAGCAAGGCCGTGGCCATGGAAACCCGCTTCTGTGTCGGCTTGCCTGCACCATAGTGCCGTCTTCCATCTCACCAGATTCTGCTTCCACCCCGTCAAGCCCCGCTTCCACCTGGGCTGAAGAGTTCTGTGAGCCCGAGGATAGTGCTGCCCTGGGCCCCACGTGGCTGCCCCTCGAGGGCCTTTGGCCCACGCCTCACTTCTGGGTCCTGACAGGTGCACGTCTGGGTCAAAACGTGTAGCACCCACCCTCTTGGCTTCTGGCTCCCTTACGCTTACGGTGAGCCGGTCGAGAGTCAGCACTGACGCCGAATGCTGTGCGTCCTCTGGAGAAGGCAGTGCCCTCGAGTCGGGGATCGGTCTGTTACTTCGCGACAGTACGCCGCAGGGTAATGCAGGCCCCCGGCACGTTCTTAAATACTGAGTCAGGGACCTTCGCACCCCCACCGCCTCGCCTAGGGAGCAGCATGTCTCCCTCCTGCTTGGAGAAGAGGCTTCTCACACACACTTACTCACTGGGCTCTCCACAGAATCACCGTCCAGTTTAACTGCTCAGGAGCCGGGGTTCAGCTCATCAGACCATCCGGGTCCCCAAGGGTAAACTGAGGCGAGGGATGACTGAAGGTTGCTTTTGAGAGCCTCTGCTTCCTGTGGGGAGTTAGCCTGAAACTCACAGGGAGTGGTATTTCCCAACCCTCCTTTTGCCAGATGCAAGCCTAGGCTGTTCCCCAGAGCGAAGGCCCTGCTGGGGTTCGAATTAAAATCTGTGTGACCCTGACCAGATTACTTAACCTCTCTGAGCCTCAGTGTCATTGTCTTTTAAAATGTAGAGTATTCTATGACCCAGCTTCTTGGGCTGTTACAGCACAACTTGAGGACACCCGAATAAGGCCTTCAAGTGGCACCCAGCGTGCAGATGGCTTTCAGGAAGAGAGCTATCGTGAGTCACCATGTTCTGCCAGAATGTAAATGCGCCTCACGATGTACCGAAGGTTGCCTTGCCTGGGTTCCCATTTGACCATCCACAAAATTTACTGGGCTTCTGGAGGGTCAAAGCTGCACAGACTTTCTTAGCATGGTGTTCAGTTGTCTCTGCAGGAGTCCAGCACCACAGCAATCCTCGACCTCTGCTCACAGGAGTGTGCTCTGCACAGGACATCAGTGTCAGGGGTGCGAGTCTACTCCCCTCAGCCAGGAACTCGCTCTTTCTGTTCAAGCGTTTCTTCCCTACATAACAAAATTCCAAAGTTTGGAAAGAGGAAAAACAACACAAAAGCACCTTCTGTGACCGCACGTCCCCGCAGGTGTGAGCTCGCCTGTGTTCTCATTTCCTGCAGCATCGGGAAACGCTGACGGGACACAGCCTCCTGGGCATGACATTCCCGGTTCGGCTCACGGTGTCAGACTTGCCGTTTTGAGCGGCGTTGCTGGGGTGTTGATGTAACCTGGCAGGGCTGCAGGGAGAAGCTTTCGGGGCCCTTGGGCTGGGAGATGGTGCCCCCAAGTCTGCAAAGTCCCGGCTGGGGCCTGGGGACTCAGGGAGAAGCAGAGGCCCCTGGTGTCCCTGCAAGTCTCCGGGCTGCAGGCTCTGTCTTCACACTGGTGAGGGAGACCGAGCCCCAGGACTGGAGCCAAAGAAGCACAGGTAACCACGGCCACGCCGCACTGCCCTCAGCCCACATGGTCCTCTCCAGCTTCACTCAGCGACCACAGCAGTGCCTCCTCCGGCCTGGGACACTGCACTGCCACCCTGACCCCATCCCAATCGCGTCTTGAGCCAAACAGGCTCCACTGCAGCGACCGGGTGGCTCCTCTGGTCCTGCTGCAGCACACCTCCTGGCCTGCCGGGGCCGCATGACAGAGTGCCCTGGGCGGGGACAGCTGGGACTCACAGAGAGGCTGCCTGGAGGCCACGTCCCGGGGAGCCGTCCCCAGTATAGGTCCAGACAGGCCCCCCATGGTAGGGCCCAGCCCCAGGAGGGACAGCCAGTCCTACAGGACAAGGTCCTGACCCACACAACCTGGGTCCACAGAAGAGGGGCCGTGTGCCGTTCTGTCAGCCTGGCCCCTCACCGAGATGGTCACGGGACGGGGCTGCGGTCCTGGGCAGATCCAGGGGCAGCACTGAACACTCCCAGGGAAGGCCAGCATCCCAGGAAAATCTGACGAGGTCTCCAGACATGGGCGATCAGAGTGATGCAGCCCCGGAGGGAAAGAGGGCTGGGCCCAGGAGCCAGAGGGGCACAGCCGGCACCACAGGGACCCTGGGTGGCCACCACACCCCGGAGCGAAGACAGGTGTGCACGTAGCTCAGTGCCTCACTATCCCCGGCTCCATGCTGCTCTCCAACAGCAGCTGGGCTCTCAGTCCTGGACCTTGGGTTCAGGAAAGACCAGCCCCAGTGCTATTAGCTCCCACTGGATTCTCTCAACAAACTGCAGTGCTCAGAGCCCCACACCTGAAACGTGTGGTGGCAGCGGGAGGCGGGCGGCCTGGGTGTGGGAGACACTGTGTCTGTGGTCCACCCATGGTGTGGACAGCAAGGGCCTCAGTGGCTCCGACGGTGGGCAGGACACGTGCTGGCCTGTGGCGGCTCTGCCCACCCCTCTTCACACAGCTCACCAGCTCCTTCTGTACACCACGTCTGCATGCGGCCTCACCTATCCCCCAGCTGCTCTTGCCTTTGAGATCCTCCTGGCCATAACCAGCCCCATGACGCCTTCCACACCCCGGGGGCCCCTGCAGATCTGGGCTGGTCTCACTCAAAATTGCAGGAGAATTTCTATTGTCTTTTTCCCTGCTCACGCCCAACCCCTGCACACAAACACCATGTGATGCTTGCAAAGCACAAATTTCATGGAGACCTGCTCCTGCCTAAACTCTACCATGGCTCTACCATGGCTCCCCAGAGCTTCAGACTGTCTCTGCTGCGGACGCACCCTCCCTCCCAGTGGGAGGCCCTGAGGGCCCAAGCTGCTTCCCACCTCCACCCCCTGCATACCCTCCTTGCTTCCTGCGCAGGCCTCTCCCCAGCACAGTGTGCTGGCATCTCCCAGAAGAGGGATTTGTGCGACTAGTGTTCTCTGTCCTCATCTCTGCAGCCTCCCTGTCTTTCCCCATCACTGCTACATAACAGCCACTGGGTAAATGTGTGTCAAGTGAATTAATGCACAACTACATTCACTAAGCATGATATTCTTTGGGTTTGAAAATACTGATCTGCATTCTGTCTTTACAAGTGTACACTTTCTGGGCGTCCCATATAAATGGGATCCTGCACTCTGGTCCTTTGCATCTGGCTTTCTTTCCTTTAACTTTGAGAGAAGGCCAAGGCTGTGATGCTGAGGGCCCTGCAGCCACTTTGCAGCAAGGAGGGACAAGCCAGGAGAAAGACAGGAACATCTAACCGTTGAGCTAAGGCTATGAGCTTCCCGCATCCAGAGAAGTGACTGTGAAAAGGAAAAGCTGGTCTGCTCAACGTGCCTCTTGTCACTCACAGCCAAAGTTCATGTTATACCTGACCAGCTGCAGGGCTGAGGGTCCGTGACTGATCAGGGTGCAATTCCGGGCCTTTAGACATGGAGGAGAGGGCGAGCGCCAGGCTGGTGGGGTGGAGACAACACTTCCTGCCGCGTGGCAGAGAATCAGCTCATAAGGGTGTGAGATGTGCGTGCTTCCTTCACCTGCTGGGGGAGGGGTGAGGCTCTCAGGGCTGGCGAACGTGATCTGTGCTCGCTGCCACCCCTGCACCGTCTCCAGAACACACAGCCAGGGCTCTGGTCCCATCCATGTCCACTGCCCCATCCCAAGCACTGCTTCCCTGTTGGGACGGCACGGCAGCTTCCTTGGGAAGGCTGACACCGTGCTGAGAAGGAGTGACCAGGGCTGGGGCGCAGTCCCCATCAACCAATCCATCAATAAGAAAAAGACGGGACAATTAACTATGTATAACTACATGGTTTCATGTTTTAGATGTATCTTTTTAATCCACCTTGAATTCACTGTGCTATGTGGCGTGAGGTAGGGATTTGATTCTCTCTGAGTAGCAATTCCCTCATGCCGACGTTAATTAGTGTTTTCTCCCCTCCTGGGGGCTGAACGATCTAGAGACAGAAATCACATTTCTGAGGTCATGGTTTTGGGGATGAACTCACCCTCGATTTTCCATCCGCATCTTGATCGATCGCAGGAAACCCTAGCTAACCCGACCTTGAGTGCACGCCCTCTGACATGTACCCAGGAAGGAGCGGGTGTCAGTGTGTGGCACCCCAGCCCAAAACGGGCAGACCTTTCCTAGCACACCATTCAGACATGCAAGGCCCTCTATTAAAAGCAACTGCTTGGTTCCAAGGAACGCACTCTTTGTCACGATACAGCCAGAATTCACAGCGCGAGAATAGTTCGGTACTTTTCAGGGATTTTAATCAAAGCCATTTCATGGTCGTGGCAGAATAGTGCTATTTCTTCAGATCCCACTGCAGGATTTTAATAGTCCTATTTGTCTAACAAGTAGTAATCCCCACCCCAACAAATCTCCAAGGGTCATCAGAAAGCCAGTGGGACATCACTGCATTATTAAGGTTTGGTACTGATTGGCCACACAGCTGGGAAAAGGCACAATAAATAGCTTTCATTAAAATAAGTAGGTAACTCACAAGGTACTCCGCAGCCCATGGCCATTCTGGTTTATTTATTGTATGTTGATGGTTCCGAGTACATTTATTTATTCCCCACTGCCGGCAAATGGGCTGGAGGCTGTTGCTTTAGAGCAAAGTGGGCTTTTGCTCCCTGGGGCCCCCTGGAAGAGGTCTCTGAGGGCTGCTGAGGCTGAGGCCTCAGGAATAGTTGGGCCTCTTCTAACTCACATAGCCCACAGCCACAGCTACTTGCGGACAGACAGACAGACAGCACAGCACGATCTGAGGTGCTCCGGCTGCCAGGATGCCTTCGAGAATAGGCTGGGCTGTATGGGAACCAGAGGAGACTAAATCCCCTGTCCTTACCCCTGTGCCTTCATTCTGCACAGAAGGGTCTGGGTCCAGTGGTGGTGATCGGCAGGAGTGAGGCTTCCCTGTGGAGGTCACGGTGACCTTGGACCTGTCGCCACTACAGACTCACTCCCCCAGGACACTGTGCACTAGGCTCACACCCTGAAACAGGGACCTGCGTTCCTCTAAGGGACGTGGGTTCCCTGCCCAGAAGCAGCTTCTGCCTGCTACGACCATCTGTACGAAGCAGCTGCATGGATGTCCCGCCTCGATTAACAAGGCCAGGTACAGACGTGAGCATCTGTGAAACCGCTGACCTTCCTCCGAGGCCCGTCTGTAACTGTAAAGAAACCTGGGAAAATAAATACCAAGGCAAACAGCAAGGAAGTATGGGCTGGGCTTCCTTCAGGGGCGGCTAATGGACTTCAGGAGGGCTTCATAAAGAAAGAGAAAAACCTGCTCAGACCCCGGAATTAAACAATCCCATGAATAATTCACTCAAGTCTGCTTTACAGGCGCTCAAATCGAAAACAAAAGTCTGCTTCCCAAGTGACACCAGACATGAACAGAAAGCTCCCAAGATATAAAATTAAATAAGCGTCATTAACAAATAACTTGAAATGCTTTGCCTAATGTGTTGGATAAACAGCATTTACATCCTGAATGCCGTGTGCTTGGCTACATAAGAAAGGCAGGAGGCTTGGTGCACAGGCCATTGGTCCAGCTTAATAATGCATGGCCACAAACACTGCATTTCCTTCTTCTGCTTAATTATTGTCTAATAACGAACATTCAGGGGCGAATGGGGTTTTCAAAAGCACTTTTCTTCAGGCATGTCTGTTCCCTGGTCCATAGCCCTGCAAAGCCCAGCCCTCCAGTGCTCTGCGGGGGTCTCCCCCAACCCGGGGTTCACGCCGCACCCTGCCTGGACCCAGAGCAGCAACACTTGACGCTAGAGATCCTCCGCCCAGGGCCCTGGTGCTGCCTGGCTCCCCTCGAGGCCAACCAGGACTCGGTGAGGTGGGAAAGGAGTGGGTGCTCTGCATGCAGCAGCTGCCCCCAGCCCGGTGTCCCTCCCCACTTGCCCTGCAGCCGGCAGAGGCCACGGATCCTCTGAGCTTCCTCAGTGCTCCCCTGGCTGCCAGCTCTTCCCACAGTCTTAGCCCAAGCCCTGCACCAGCCCCAACCCCAGCCTGGACTGGGACCCTGCATGGCTCTCATCCCCTCCTCATACTCAGTTCCTCTCCACCGAGGTCCCATCCACGTAAAAGTCACGTCGCCTCCAGAACCTGCGTCCACAGAGGGACCTCGGCGAGGGATGCAGCCTGTTGCCCACGCCAACAGCAAAGCCATCCAGGACGCTCTGGACCCCTATACCATGCAAGCCAGGGCCTCTGCAGGTCACCACCCCTCTGTGCCCACCAGCATGGCCGCTTCCCTACAAGGCTGAGCTTCAGGGAGCCCTCAGTGACACCGAGGGACAGCACAGGCCCTTGGCCACTGTCACTGCCACTGCCACGGAATGCTACCGCGGGAGCTGAGAGCTCTGGCCCGGGGTGCCCCAGTCCGGGGTGCCCCAATCCCAGGTGCTCCGTCCTTGTCCCCTCACCCACCCCTGGCTGTGGGCAGTGGAAGTGCAGTGCAGCACAGCAGCCTGTGTGGGCAGCCAGCAGGGACCTTGGCCAAGCCATCTCCCTTCACCCTTGCTGGGAATCGTCCCTGATCTCGTGTCCAGGGCAGAAGCAGTGAGCGGCATGAGTACCCGGAGCCTGCTCACCGGGGAGATGGGCAGGCATCAGAGTGCAGTGGGGATGCCAGGTTCCTCAGCGATCACTGTGATGATGCATACGGGGCTGCTGTCCAGGAGTGTGTCACAGGAGAAATGCAATGTCTCTTCTCCTGCAGCTTGCAAATAACTTCTCATCCCTTGTGACAAGGCTCAAAGTTTGTCCTCAGGGTTGTGGCTGAACTGTGATACACTAAAGAAATAGACACTGGTGGGCTGGGGATTTTGCTCATTGGTGCTGCCTCCTGCCTCACAAGCACAAGGTCCCAAGTTTGATCCCAGGTACTGAGAAAAAAAAATGTTTAAAGAGGGCAACCCACTTTCTGGTCCCCCTTCTATCTTAGACAGAAACTTTCAATAAATTTTCCTACTCAAAAAAAGAAAGAAAAGAAAAGAAATAGACGCTGCCCTGAGAAGCCAGAGAATGGATCCATGGGGTTTTCCCTCTAGAAACACCATGGCTGCATCCCAAGTGGCAGTGGCATGGCTCTTCCAGAACCTTTGCCACTGAAGCAGTTTAAAGAGTAAATGAGCCATTCTTTCACTTTTGCATCAAGCAAGTTGTTCAAGCCAAACATCAAACAAGAACTTTGCCAAACGAAGCCTTCCCAGCTCAGCACAAACTGGCTTTACAAAACCCACGAGGCTGAGCAGGCCCAGCTCTGACTGTGCACAAGGCAGAAGCAGAAGTCAGATGCCATCCAGAGCTCTGACTTCTCTCCATGTCTCTGCTGTCCTTCCGTGACACTCCATCCTCAGGGTGGCTGTGTCCTCCCCAGTGCCTGGCCTACAGGTTCCAGGAGGTCCAAGAGCACTTCCGAGTACCTACGCAAGCCAGGGCCAGGTTCCTGGCCTGTGGGGTCATGTGCCCTTCCCTGAGCCAATCACAGTGGCCAAAAGGATGCTCAGCTGCACCAACCCAGACCCCTGGACCATATGAATGACAGGGACCTGGGCAGATCCACAGAGGAACTTGAGGCTCTTCTGAAGCATGGTAGTCTAGACCCTAGAAAGCAGACCACATGTTCTCCCCAACCCTAAAACCAAAGTGGATATTTTCCATTTCGACCTCCAGGAAATTAGAAGATCACGTTAGGCAGGAGCAGATTCACATCACCCCAGCTATGAGCACGGTGGCCTGGCGCTGACATCCACTTGGGGACGTGGTCTGTCCGCAACTCCACAGGCAGCAGATAAAAACACTCAGCGAACGTCTCCTAAAGCCTTGCCTGCTTCCTCCTGACCTTTTGGGGATATGAGTAATTAATTCACACATTTTCTCTACAATTAATCTCACAGACAGGTTCAGAGGTAAATCAGCATGTAGAAGGAGAAGAGAATTTTTGAAAAAGAAATGAAACAAAGTCAAATTCTGCAAGCACATGCTTATCTCCCGACTCACCCTGTTGTGTACCATACATGTGCACAGCTGTGTGGGGGCCTCAACCTGAACAAAATGGAATTAAAGTTATCTTGCAGATATCGATCGCCCCAAACTTTTGGGTAGGATACATTCTATTTTCCGTAAGACATGAGGATCGTGAGGCTGTTAGCTTGCTGCGGGCGTTTGGGGGAGGGTGCCGACAGGGTGAGGGGTCAGCAAGGACCTCGTGCTGGGCTTGGGATCCTGGCCGTGGCAAAGAGGGGCTCTGCAGGGAGAAGCCTCGAAGGCAGAGGAGCCTGGAGCCCAGGGCTCCAAACAATGGGGCCCTGACTGCAGCTGTCTCCCAGGCTCAGGCTGAGAGGTTGCCAGTACCTGGCACACACAGCTGGCAGAGAGAGGTGGCCCAGAAGATGTGTCCTCTGGGCTGTTCCCCTGCTGGGTGCTTTCTTCCAGCTCTTGGCCCATACCACCCAGCAGGCAGGGGTGCAGAGCCCAGAGCTCCCAGCAGAATGGGAGCATGGGGTACACAGGGACCCCGTGGGGGCAGCTCGCTGCCTGGCGATGGGCACTGGATGGCCACTTGCACCTCCAGGATGGGTGAATGGATGAATGAATGAACGGTGAACTCTCACCTCCCTTGGTGTTTTTGTCAGTGTTCAGGTTGTGAATTCTGAGGGGGGCACATGGCTGCCCTGGAACAGGCTGTCTAGGAAATCGGGAGGTTGGGAAGATGGACGCTGAGCAACCAGAACACCAACCACTGTCCCCTTCATTGAGGAGCTGAGGGACGTCCAGAGCCTGGAGTGGGGGCTCTCACCCCATCCTGCCCCTCTCAAGGCCCCAGGATCCCAGGCCCAGGCCAGTGGGGGGGAGTGGGGGCCCAGAAGGGACAAAGCCCAGGAGGGACAGGGCTCTGCTGCACCTCTTCTCATGGTTTCCTCCTTCTGAATCATGAAGGGTCCCCAGCCAGCAGGTCCATGTGAGCTTCTCAGAGGTGGCGCTGGCCTCCCCAGGGCACTCCCCTGCCTGTGCATCCCGAAGGCCGCAGTGCTCCTTGGCTGGTGGTCCTTCCTCCAGCCCCCCCACCAGGGCCGCTCCTGTGGTCACCGCTGCTCCTCACCTCCCTCGTGTGGAGCTGGTGCAGGGACCGAACAATCCCAGTTCCTTCCCGGTGCCTCTCCCACCCTTCCCTCCCCTGCCTGAGTCTCTTGAGCCCCTCCCATTTGAGAAAGAGCTCTCCCTACTTCCTGTCATCCATCTTTCCTTTTGTCCTTTTCTTACGTTTTGGTTTCTCACAGAAGAGAAACCATGCAATATTTAAGCTTGGGCATCTGATTTATTTCACCTAACATTGTGGTCTCCAGCTGAACCCATTTTCCTACAGATGACTGCAGCTCGTCCTCCTTGGTGGAAGAGCAGCACTCTGCTGTGTGGAAACAAAACATTTTCTTTACCCATTCATCTGTTGATGAGCACATAGGTGAGGTCTAAGATTTAACTTTTATGAATTAGGCTGCTATAAACAGATGTGAATGGATCACTGTAACACGATGGCTTTCACTCTTTTGGGAAAATACCCAGAAGGGAAGAGCTGGGGCAAGTGGAATTTCTAGTTTCAGTCTTTTGAGGAATCTGTACACCAATTTCCACAGTGGCCGTACTGGTTTGCGCTACCACAGTAGAGGGTCCTCTCCCCCGAACACCTCCACACACATTATTATTTGATTGTATTGGTGGTGGCCACCTTTCTAACCTCCCTCTGCCTCCGCTCCCTGGGAATCAGAGAGGCCAACTCAGGTCCCCAGGAAGAGTGCAGGGTCTCTCCTCCTGCCATGTCCTTCAGTTGGCGACATCAGCCCCACAGCAGACTCCTCCCAGGCCAGGGGGCTGAGGCTGACTCTCACTGTCACCCTTTTGTGTTGCAGAGGGAAGACTGGAGCTGAGCCCCAGCCCTGCAAGGAAGAGTTTCTATTTTAATTAGATCCAACATGACTGGGGAGGGCAAAGTTTAGGGGTAAACTTCAAATGGAAAAAATTAAGGTGAAAAGAAGAGTTTTTGAAGTGACCTTTCTGAGCACCATTGAGAAAAAAAGCTGCCCCACTTTTATTTTTAACATTTGGTGACGTCGTTGGCATTATTACTGAGGCCTCACAATGACGGCTCTGAAAGGGACAGCCGTCATTAGACTCAATAGTTCATTTCTGAGACACTTATTAGAAATCTGTCCCCATTACCTTCCAATCACAACTTTTATAAATAACAAAGCCATTAAATCTTAATGTAGTTTGACTTTTCCAGAACACTTCTGGGTCCCGCCTCAGCAGCTGTGCTTCAGGAAAAGAAATAAATGTAATAAGTGGTTACAAAAGAAAGTAGTTACATTTGATAAAGGTATTTGATGGAAATGGACTTTTTGAATAGGACCCAAAGAGAGAAATCATTAAAAAAAATATTGACAGGTTAGACAGAAAGAAAACTAATTATTTCTGAATGTTGACACAGAGACATATAGACACACATACAATGCAGATGAAAACCTGGAAAAATATTTGCCTATGACAAAGGATTAATATTTTTAAGGAATAAGGAGCGTTTGCAAATCAGTAAGTAAAAGAGGGAAGCAGATAGTCACATAGCCTCTGGTTTTAGGGACAGAGCCCTCGGGGGTAGGCCGCCTCTGCTGTCCCCCAGTGCTGTGGTTTCCCACTGTTGATGCGTTCCTTTGGTGACCCCATGGTCAACTTGGTTTCCTTACTGTCAGGTTAGTTTCCCAACAAGGTTTGGTCAGCTGCACTCTGCATGCTAAAGCACACTTGCACGTTTGGTCTGTAATTCCGGATAAGCCATGTTGGAGCTATCAACATTCAGGTACAGTTTACTTGTCCTTCCCAAGTCCATCAAACTAGCGCCTGTATAATGCGTTCGCTCATCCCTGAAATATCCTTGTATGGTGGCATTTAATCGAGAATATCATTTTATGTTATTTAAATAACACTTCATATATTCCTTTTTTGTGGTATGGCGGGGTTGAAGCCAGGGCCTAGAAAGAGTTCTGCTCCTGAGCTACTGTACAGTTAGGGTTCTCTCACTAGAGGGCCAGATTCAACACAAAATGCACATGCTGCATCATACAAGGGCTCATGAGGTAGCTGATAGGTTCGGGAGAGGAAGGATTCCCATGGCGCTGCCGGATCAGAGGTGAAAACCCAAAAGATGGTCTGTGCCGGACACCTGGAAGACCCAGTAGCAGCTGGAGGTAGAAGGCCTAGAGCTCAGTGCAGGATCTGTGTTGGAAAGCGAAAGCATGCACTGGAGGGCTGAAGGCTGTGCTGGAAGGCCAGTGTCCAAAGGCAGTGGTGAAGAGCAGTGCTCCTGGGAAGAAAGGACACTTCATTCTTCTTTCCCTTTTTATTCCACCCAGGCTAGAAGCCTATTGGTTGATGCCACCCATATCCAGGGTGGGTCTTCCTCCTCACTTTGCTGGCACACATGTCAATCATCCACAGACCCTGGAACTTCATAATCTGCTAGGCATTTCTTCCTCAGGTTGAGTTGCCAGATCTCAATGATCAGTCACAGCTATGTTCCCAGCCCTTGGGATAAAGATAAAGGGAAAGACACTTTTTAAAACTTTCTGGCTCTCACACACAGTAAGTAACCATAAGCACTTAAGTGTGAGGCAAGCTCTGCTCATTTGACATTTTATGTGATTCATGCAACTCTACAAGATCTCAGGGACCTTATTCCTTTGATGATAAGGAAACTGGAGGACTGTGTACTTGGGTCCCTCCCTGGATCCCACAGCAGAGAAGGCCAGGGTAGGGAGCCGGACTAAGTGGCCAGCTCCTCACTTAGCCCTGCATCCTGCCTCTCTCAGCCCACTGGGAACTTGAAAGCTTGGAGCTGGTTCTGCAGACGTCCATCAAAGGCTGGTGTTGTGGGGTTTTCACTGCTCAATCGTCCCTTCTATGGAGCAGGCATGGAGTGTCCAGGTAAGCACAACCACTTGTGTGGTGAGGGGCAGTTGTTTTTCTGTGTGCTGTGTCCAGCACAGTGGTGTACACACCATTCCTTCTGCCTGCCACCCTGGGTTGTGTGAGTCCAGGTCTCCATCCGGTCCTCGGGACACCCCATCAGGCCTGGCCTGTCACAGTGTCACATTCCCCTCAGCCCACAGCAGCCATCATGCTAACAGACAAGCAGAGCCAATGCGATGTCATGAGACCTGTGCAGGGCCCTGGCCACGAGGTAGGGCTGCCTTTCTTTCACCTGAAGGTGAGGGCATGCAGAGGCTGTAACAGAAGCCGCCAACTCTGATCGCATGGTGGTTAGGGAAGCCAGACCCAGTGGGAGTTTTCCCAAGCTCCAAGACCCACGCCAACCATGTAGATCACCCCTGGACACTCCAGGCACATGACCTCAGAGCTCCCCTCCTGCTGGTGCCAGCTTTGTCCAGGTCCAGAAGAGTCCATGCCAGCACAAGGCCCCGTGTTCCCCTAGTGGCATTAGACATGCTGACTTCAGACTCTGGCCAGCGTTGAAGGGAGGAATTACCCTGACCCTGGACAGAAGAGCGAGGGAGGTGACACTCGAGGCAAGAGAAGTTATGTTTACCCAGGACAGCCAGAGACTCAAGGGACATGCAGAGCTCGGAGGAGGAGAGGGTGAGAGGAAGCCAGTGGCACTGGGCAGGGACTGCTGGCTAAGCTGGGTGACAGGCTCTTGGTACAAGCGGTGGTGTGGGTGCCAGGACCGAGGGAAGCAGCTCGGCAGGACATTGGGAATAGGGCTTGTGCTGAGCGGATGCAGAAGGGATCTCCGCCAATGAGGGGCAGGTAGAGCAGGGCAGGGGTCAGATAGGGCTGAGACCTTATAGAGAGGACGCTCAGGAGCCTGGCCATGCAGGCAAAGGAGGAGCATCCGACCCCATCTGAACAGAAGGCAGACGCACACCATCCTGAGAACTGTGGTGGAGCCTTGGAGATGATTTGATAGAGATCACAGTGTTATTATTAATATGTGACTGTAAAACAGAGGGATCTCTAGAGGACATCATGGGTGGGTCTGGGCTAATTTAGGAACAGGCTGGACTGTACTAGGTCCCCTGGCCATTCGCTCCTTGGTCACTGGATTCCAAGAGCACAGGAGATGTGCTGCTCAGCGCTACTCTTGCTGGAACAACACCCACACTGCTTACAGGAGGAGAGATGACATTTAGCTGGTGCATTAGGAGGGTTCAGTCTATGGTTGGCTGGCTCCAAGGCAGGAAGGCCCAGTGAAAGGGCATGGCACAGTGGAAGGCCGTGGCAGAGGAAAGCCATGCCTTCATGCCAGCCAAGGGACAGCGACACGGAGGACCTGGGAGACACACCCTACAGAGGGCCCCATGAACCTCTTCCAGCCAGGCCCCACCTCCTAAGAGATCTGAGCTGTGAACCCGTAAATTGATGAATCCACTGATAAGCACAGCATGGTCCAAGGCTCCAAATCTGAGCAAATGAGACTTCCAGTGGACAGTCTAGATCTCACCTGTAACAGGAGAGGGGAAATCCTGGCATCGTTATTACTTCCCTAGCAACCTCCCTCCTTCTACCAGAAACAGAATCCCAGCTGTTACTTCCTATTCCACAGGTCAGCAGGAAAGACCCTCCTCCTAGCCCCAGCTACACACTCCAAGGACAGGGATTGGCTCAGGCCTCAGTCTAGGACTAGGGCCAAGTGCAGTGATTGGCTCAGAGTTCAGCCTAGGACCGGGGCCAAGCACAGCGATTGGCTCAGAGATCGGTTTAGGATTCGGGACAAGTGCAGTGATTGGCTAAGGGATCAGCCTAGGACTAAAAACCAAGTTACATCAGGACTTCGGTTTTGTGAGAAAAATAACTCCCTACTGTGTAAATGACGAGCAATGAATGAGGTTTTAGTTAATGTGGGTCTTGCTCGCATGTTATAGACGAGGCGCATGGAAGCTGCTGAGAGGACTGAGCACAGCACTGCTTTTCATGACAAACCTGATGTGCAAGGGACAGAAGCGCAGCCTCCCTCTCACCGCAGGCGATCTGTGGAGATCTGCAGGCCGAGCTGTGGCCGTCGCCCTGTGTGTGACGTAGCAGCAGCTGCTGCTTTGTCCCAAAAGAGCCGGATTCTGCTTTCGAGACCTCGATTTGACCCAGCGCAGGCCCAGCATGGCCCTCAGGACGCGGTTCCCGGAGCTGTGGTGCCCGTCCACCAGCACGGAGGGACAAGACCACCACCTCTGTCTGGAGCTGGGCCAAGCTGCCATTCCGCATCCCTTCCAGCCTTTCGAGCCGCCATTTCCCAAAGTACTGGCCAATAATCCTGAGCCCAAACCTTGGTCCCAGGACCCAGGCGCCCGTGGGCGACCCTGGAGGGGCTGTGGGAAGGCAGGAGTGTGCGTGCGTGAGGCGGTCGCCCGTCCTCCCAGTGTCTGCTCGCAGCACCGCAGCTCTGCTTGTTCCCTGCACCGGTGCACAGAACTCCTGCATCCTCGGCCCCTTCCTGCCCTGCATCTCCACCCCTCTGCCTTCAGTTTTCCTACCCTCTCCCCTCCATTCAACTCTCCTTTATTTGTCTTAGGTTCTGGTACAAGAGGAGCCGAGCCATACTTACTTTCTGCGCCTGACTTACTTCCCTTAGCATCGTGGTCTCAGGTACTGCCTATGCCCTGTGAATGGTGTGCTCTCCATCTTCTTCATGGCCGCTTTCCTGTGTGTGACCACCACACTCTTGGTCATCTGGGCCAGAGTCCCGGACAACCGCAGTGGTTGGCACAGGGCCTGGCAGCAGCCCCGCCCTTCCTATCACTGTGGGTTAGGGAAGGGTGGCTTCCAAACATGCAGGGGCCACTGGGTCCCGGGCCACCCCCACCCAGCATGGCATCCAGGTTCCGGGGTGCCCTGCGGGCCATCCTTTGGCCTTGTGCCCAGAAAACCTGGCTGCAGGCAGGAGAGCATCTGCCCAGCTCCCCTTGGTACCTAGCACCTTGTCAGAGTCTGCCCACTGTGCCCCATCCAGGGCACCCTCTCTGGGGGGTCCTGACTGTCATGCTAAGGCTGAGACCCACGTGTAATGCCAGACCAGTGGAGAAGCCACCCTGATGGCTCCTATTTCAAACCCAGGTCCTCTTTGTGGCCCCAACATCTGGCAAATCCAAGACTTTCCTCTGGCTCTCTCCTTCAGCCACCTGCGCCTGCAGACTGAACGTGTGATCGGCTGACTCTGGAGAGGATGAGTGGGAAGAGGGACAGATGCACACAAGGGACAGAGGGGCGCACACCTTTCATCCCAACACCCTGGGAGGCTGAGACAGGAGGACCAAAAGTTCAAGAGCAGCCTGGACAACCAAGTAACGTTCTCAAAATGAAAAATATAAAAATAAACTGGAGATGTAGCTCAGTGCAAAGGCCCTGGGTTCAATCCCCAGTACTGGGGGAAAAAAAGACCATATGTCAGCATAGGGGGCGTGTCCAATGTCCATACAAGGGTGTGTCTGGAATGCACACAGGGGTGTGTCCAGGCAGCATCTGGGCTGACAGCACACTGTTCTGGGCCAGCACAGATGTCACAGTACAAAGGGACATCCTAGGCCAGCTGAGGGCCTATTAGAGGGAGCAGGGCATAGGAACCCAGCCAGATCTGAGGCCAGGGACCCAAAGCCCTGTGTCTCCCTAAAACCAGCCTGCCTGGCATCTTCCTGGAAGTGAAACCCGGAGGACAAGCCAACCTCAGGAAGGCCATGCAGTGACAGAGCAGGGGCCCCTCCGACAGCAGACAGCACCCTCCGGTTCTCTGCCTTCTCCCCAGCAGCCAAGCCCTACACAAGACAATCGAGCTGTTTATGAACTTCTGCCCCAGGGCATGTTGGGGAGGGGAATCCAGGGACAACTGGGAAAAGCCCAGCGTGGGGACTGTCACTCAGCCTGAAAGGACAGTGCCGGCCCAGTGTCCCCCCTGCAGAGTGGTGCGCCCTCATGTTCATGTGATTTACACCAACTCAGGAATCACCTGCACGTGGCCCCGGGTACCCACTGCACACAAAACGTGTGCAGGGCAAACATGAGTGCAGCCCTGGCTCCTGCCACCGCTGTGCCACACCTGTCTTGGCTGTTTCCTGTTACTGGGACGAGATACCCAGGCCCTGTGCCTTCAGAGGGGAGGGTGCATTTGAGCTCACAGTTTCAGGCCATGGCAGGAGCAGCATGGCAGGGGGAACTGGGGGAGGAGCAGTGCTCACTCATGGCGGGCAGGAAGCAGGGAGGAGCCTGGGAGGAGAATAGAACACAGGCTCCCCCTTACAGGTCACAGCCAGTGACGCCCTCCTGCCAGGCCCTGTCAGCTGTGAGTTCAGCTAGGTGAGTCCACTGCAGAGCACAACACCCAGACCCCGCCTCCTCCCGCACACAGGAGGCTGGGGGCATCACATCCAAACCGTCACAGGGCTCCCCAGCTTATGGAAATATCCTGCCCCATCCCCACTTCCCATCAATTACCAGGTGTACTCCAGAGTCAGGTCTGTTGATTTATAATGCAGTTCATTTATAAAAACCAAACATCTCACAGATGACAGCCACAGCTCAGAGCGCTCTCGAGAGTGAAGGCGGCCTGCAAATTATCCAGAGGTTTAGTCTGAAACAAATTATTCATGAGTACTGCAGTGTCAGCAGGAGCAGAGCCGCAAGTCCACATCCTCATCCACGGGGCAAGCCAGGGACTGAGGAGAGGCCAGCGGTCCTGCAGTCTGAAGGGTGGCTCGGGCCCTGAGGCGAGGTGGGCGGACCAGCTGTCAGCGCATAACACAGCCCCCATTGCACCTTTATTACTGGGCTGTGAAAAGCAACCCCCTCTGGTGACCTGCAGGGAGGGGACACCCCAGACCCCCAGGGAAGGAGCCAGTCCCAGCTAGCTGGTGGCAGGGGTTCCCTGGCTGTTCTCAGCTCCAGTGCCAGCTGTGCCAGCAGCTGAGTCCCACACAGATGGGTGCCGTCACTGCCCATGGTGGGAATGTGTGCATCCACCACTGTGGCTGTCCTTGTGTGACCAGCAGGATGGCAGTTCCCCCCCGGGTAGGGACAGGAAAAGCACAGGGGCATGGCCTTTGAAAAAATGGGGCCACAGGAAGAAAGCAAGAATGGATCCGGGGAAGAGGAGGAGAGGAGGCAGAGAAGAGGAGACGCCACCCATCACCGAGGAAGAACAGGAAAGTCTGTAGGGTGCAGCTTGGAGACACTTGTCATTGCTGGGCCTCTGAGCCTTTGGGGAAGGGCAGAGGGAGCTGCTCTCTGCTCAGCCGCTGTGCCCTTTTCCTGGTGACACAGCCCAGCCAGCCCCGGAGAAGATCCATGGCTTTCCCTCAGGCGGGGCTCGGGCCAGCAAACCCTGGAAGAGAGGTGAATGAAGACACGAGAGGCTGTCTCTGCGGGAAGGTCAGGGGCTTCCTTGGAATGAGGCCTCCAAATGACAACCTCCCAGTTTCCCCGAGAAACAAGCAGCACAGGCCTTGTGTCCTGCAGAACAAGAGTACCTATTGCAGATTAAACAGGCACTACGATGATTACTCAGAACTGTTAACTTGATCAAACTGTTCCCACATGTTCCTTGTTTCACAGGCAAGGCTTGCCTCTGCCAGAGCTGGCAGGGCACCTTGTCACCAAGTTCTTCCACCTCATCAGGGCCAGCAGTCTCCTGTGCCGAGTCCCCTGGAGCATACTCTGTCCCCCAGGATGCCTGGCTTAGTAGAAGCTGCCTCCCTCTCTCCCTCCCTCAGCCCACCAGTCTCAGATCCCAGAGGGGCCCAGGGCTCCATGCTGGCAGGGCTGATGCTTCTTCTCCCGTAGGGAAAGCTTCTGTTCTGTTCCAGAGCAGCCTTGGGAAATGTGCCACACCACTGGGTTGCAACGGGGAGTTGGAAGGAGGTTTTGTCCAGCACTTCGGCATCCTCAGAAGGCCCTGGGCTCAAGCTGGCTGCAGAGAGAGAAGTACACTGGAGGTGACTCTGAATGTCCACTGAGAGCCCAGAGAGGAGAAAGAGACATCAGCATGGAGGGCATGCAGGCAGGAACCCCCTGGCTGTTCTAGTCTGCATCATCCCTACCAACCCCAGCTCTGAAGGCACCAGGCTGATGGCTCTGGCTCACCAAGCAATGCCTCTGCCAGGTTAGGGTATAGCAAGATGGCCCTTGGGTGCAAGATCCATGCACTCCAACATCCCACCCTCCAGGCCACAAGTTAAGTAAACATCTCTTCTTTATAAGCCACCCCATCTCAGACATTTTGATAGGAGCAGAAGACAGAGCAAGCCATCCTTAGTACTCACACTACTCCCTCAACATTGAGCTGCTCTGCCAAAACCCTGTGACCCTTCCTGAACACCAAGGCCTCCAGTAGGGCTTCACTTTGGGACAATGGCTTCCTTTCCTTCCTTTTCTCCTTGATTCTGGAAAAGAAAACTAAAATTTCAGATTTCATCACTCCAAAGCAGGTGGTATGACCCTGGATTCTCTGATAAATGATCACATTTCATAGCAAAACTGCTTCTTCTTTGTGGATCCTCTGATTCCATCAGGGTCAAAGTTTACACTGGGTGTTAATACAGCAGCAATCTCTCTCCAACCCCATCTCATTGTCCACTTAGCAAGGAGGGGTGGACATTGGCCAGCAGCCGTGGGCGCGCAAAAGTAAGTATCTAGAAGGAATTAATTTTAATCACAACTTTTTATGGTTGATTTCTACTTAGAAAACTTGGAATGGCTGTCCAGTTGGGCAGTGACTGTCTTCCTTTTAATTACATGGATTTCAGCTTAAATAGTGATTCTATTAAACAGAGAGTCTCTATTTTATTAAATTTAAGATGTTGCCCATTATGAGACAAACTGTCCCTTAATGGATCGTCACCTGGAGGGCTAGTTGTCATCTCAGCACCAGTACCCTCCTGAGGCTGCAGACTACGTGCCCACTCCAGAACCCACTTCCATAGACAAGTGCTGGTCACAGGATGTGAGCAGAAATGCACCAGAGAACTGTAAGAGTGCCCGGAGGGAAGAAGCCTGTCCCAGGAAGTATGGTGGAAGCAGGGGTTGTACCCCCCCAGAGCCACCTGAGACCAGCCAAGGAAATAGAGGAGAGGTCAGCAGAGTCTTGCAGGCTTGCCCTCAAACATCCCTGTCACCACAGACATTGGGGGCAGTTGGCAGAGCTTCCTGGGGAGTCCCCAAGATACCTCAGTGTCCCAGGAAATCCTGGAGAGTCACCCTCTTAGGTGCTGCCACCTGGCAAACAGATGCCCCCCATTTTCCACAGCTGGCCCTGCCCATGGCAATACAGCCCTGACCTCCCTCCCAGCCAGCTTGTGCACTGCAGAGTCAGCCCCCAGGTGTCCTGGGAAGCTGTCCCTGCAGGAGGTTTGCCTGGCCCCTAACACAGTCCCCAGTAGATCACGGCTCAAGCGGCCCTCAGCACAGAGTTTGCATTTTTCGCTTTCTAGAGAGAGCCCATGGAGAGCCTTTGGGGTACCTCTTCTCATACTTCCCTGGTTCTCCCATGGTAGGGCAGGGAAGCCACTGCTCTCCAGACCAGCTCTAAGCAGCTTTCACTGTCACTGCAATTCACCAGACACCAAGGGAGGGGAGCCCTCTGGTTTGTCCTTGTGTGAATGAAATGTTTGTAGGAACTGGGCTGGGATCCATGTCCACACCACAGGAAATTGAACAGTAAGGGAACGCCACAGCCGGGGAACCCTGGAATGAAACCCATTCAATTAGCGTGAACTTCGGCTTTAATCTGAAAGAAGCTTCTTAATGAGCTGGGCCAGACTGCAGGTAATGGCAAGGTTAAATTAGCTTCAGGTTTTTATTGTATTCATTGTGAGATAACTGATTTCAAATATTGAACTTCCTTCAGAGGAACAATAAATTATTTTTTTGAAATATAGATTATGCCAATAATGGATGAGGTAGATATTAATGGAATTCCAACATCCCGGGAATGTATTTTTCTAGAAACTGGAGAGAGACAGAGAGAGAGGGAGGGAAGGAGGAGAGTGTGAGCACACTATAGCGGTAATGCAGGCAGGACTGCCGGTGGACCGCTATGCTCGTCCTGAGATGCAGTGCCGGTGAGTGATGTGAGGCAGATGGAACCGAAGATCTTGAGCACCTGCAGGAAGAGGTGTCCTCAGAACGTAAGGAAATGGGGGACACTGAATAATGAGGGACCAGGGACAACACTGGCAGCGCCACCACTCCAAGCCCTTCCCACAGTGTGGTGGCACTCAGGGCGGCAGGAGCACAGATCACTGCCAATCCCGCAGCCTCCCAAGGCAGACACCTGGAGGCCGCCGTCATCTCCCTCAAAAGCCCAATGAGGATGAGAAGACCGTATCCCTTAAGACCGGCCCTACAGCTGGACCTGTCCGCCCCGTGGATCCAGGCAGAGTTCGTCTGCGGAGGACACCAAGTCTTTGCCTGGCTTCCCTAGACAGTAGGGAGAGATGGCCATGCCTCTCTGCCGGTCACCACAGGCCATCTGTGTGCCTCGGCTCCTGCCAGTGGCCTGATCCGTGTCCCGCACCCGGTTCTGGAGACCACATCCTCCTCTGCCCTCTGGATCTCCCCACTCACAGCTGTTGCTGGTTCTCCTGGTCCTGCCCAACCCCACCAGACCCCACTGCCAACCCCAAGTACCTTCTGCTTCCCACTGGGACCCAGTGAGTGCAGACTTAATGAGAAACCTGGGAAAAGGTGGAAAGTCCCACTAACTCCACGGGTCCCTGGGGTTTAGTCCAGCAGTGAGGATGTGGCTTGTGCCTCCTTCCTGCCTGGGTGCTTCTCCTTTCAGAGTTAACGCAGGGGCACGAACAGAAGCACACAACAAAGAAACACATTTGGCTTTCAAAATAAACCCTGCTAAATAAAAAGGTTTCAAGACGCATTGTGTGGCTGGAGGTGCCCGCCAAGTTTGCCGACACCAGAGACACTGCGCCAGCAGTTTCTGAAGTGCACACCTTCTGGGCGGGGGCACAGCGGCCCTGGGACCTGAGAGGAGCAGCCTGTCTCCTCTCCTGTCAGTGCCCTTGTATCCCAAACACCCTTCCTTCAGGCTAAGAAGCAGAGCAGGAACTGGAGTCCTCAGCAGGTAGGGCCTTGGGGCAAGACCCAGGACAAAGGCCTGCATGGCTAACCTGATGGTTTAACATTAGCAGGGCAAGGGAGGCACAGCATGCATCTGTGTTTCCTAAATTAGGTGAAGAAGGCCAAGAAGAAGGAGGGAAGGGCTGGTGGTGCAACAGTGACGAGGGCGGGGACAAAGCCAGGGACCTGGGGAGGAGGCCGGCTGTGAGAGGACCCTCATCCCACCTGGAGTTCCCAGATGCTGGAGTTCCAAACTTCCATGTCCCCAAGGATGGAAGGGGTGTTCTTTCCTCCCTTCCTCCTGCTGCTCAGAGGTGACACCCAGGGGCGATATACAGGAGGAATATGGACAGGAGAGAGGAGACAGTGGGCTAGGTTCCTCAAGACCCAGGAGCAACAGCACAGTGAGGACATGGGTTTTATTCTGGCCTCATATGTCCCAGATTGGATGCTACAGAAGCTGGCATGAGACTCCAGTGGTGTGGACAAAGGAAGCCCCAGGAAAAGCTGCATTCTCTGCTAGGGCAAAGGAGCAGCCTCACGGGACAAACTTTCAGACAGCTGTGCGGTGTTCCAGCCTTAGAACACAGAAGGACCACGACCCCACTCATTCCCTGGCCACCAAGGCTGGTGGGCAGCTTCACTGTCCACCCACACCTGCTCTACTGGCTGTCCAGCTACACCCTGGGTGGTGTCAGAGAGGGACAAGTGGGGGCCTGCACTTTTCCCCTACACAGGGAATGATGCCAGCACCCCCACACTTGGTGTCAATGGGGCCACATGAGGAT
Source organism: Fukomys damarensis (assembly GCF_012274545.1). NCBI lineage: Eukaryota > Metazoa > Chordata > Mammalia > Rodentia > Bathyergidae > Fukomys > Fukomys damarensis. The sequence continues at coordinate 22,201,013 of NW_022900924.1, forward strand.
CCCTCCCAGTGAGGGCAGTGTAGGGGACAGTAGGGACCACCATCACCCAGTAGACTCCCAGATGCCCAAGGGCACAAAGTGAGGAACCTGGGGAGTGGTGGGCAGCACTCTCCTGCACCCCCAGGCTGAGCAGCATAGAAGGAGCCAGCTGAAAAACATTTAAATGCTACCTGGGGTCTCCAACATTGTGTCTGAGGGAAGCAGAAGGCAGTTAAAAGAGTCATCAGGAAACATCAAGCATCAGGCCAAGAAGTAGATGATACCTATGAATGATCTGGAAAGGAGATGGAAAGAGCCATGCCCAGAGTATTGCAATAAGCCATTGAAAGCCTATGTGGAACAAAGGACAAACAGAACATCAGCAAAGAAATGGAAAGCTCAAAATAAGAGCCGAAGAGAAGTTTTAGAATTGAAAAATACAATAACCAAAGTAAAAAGCTCAACGTGTGGGTACAACACCAGAACAGAGGCAACAGCAGGGAGAATCGATGAACCGGAAGATTACTATTCTTCTCTGTAAGAGTGAGCAACAGAAACAACCAATCAGAATGCAGAGAACATAGACCCTGTAAAAAGAAGTGAGCCTGGGGCATGTTGGGTCTATGATGAGAGATTTGATGTTGTCTTCTGATTCCAGGGGAGAGATGAAAATGGGAGGGTAGAAATGCATTCCTGGAAACCATGGCTGAAAATTCCCCAAAATTCCCCAAATTTAGGGGGAAAAAAAGACAAAGAAAGAAACATAAATCTATAGACTCAACACTAAGTTAACCCCAAACGGCAAAATCTAACTCCAAGACATCATCATTTCCAAACTTCTGAAAACTAAAGACAGAAAACATTTAGAAAATGGTAAGAGAAAAACAGCCCCTCTTGACAACAGAGAAATCACTGGATGAGGTTAGATTCCTTGCCAGAAACCACGCTACATCATTTTGAGGGCTGAAAGACAAGAGCTGCAAACTCTCAATTCCATGTCCATTGAAAATGTCCTCCAGGAGTGAAGATCATCCGGGTGTTCGCAGAGGATGCAAGATGAAGAGAACGTGTGGTCCTAAAAGGGTGGCTGAGGAAGCTGCCTAAAGAGAAAGGAAAGGGTGAAGGTGGGACTCTCAGGAGGAAGGAAGAGCTGGAGCTAGGGGGAGAAAGTGTACGCATAATCCACTCTCCTTCTTCTGGGTTTTCTAAATTGTGTTGATAATTGAAGCAAAAATTAAAATACTGGCGCATAGAGGAAATATTGAAGAGCATTATGAGTAGGGGAGGTAAATGAACAGGTAGAGCATGCAGAAGCCAGCTTTGCTTACCCTGGTGAACCACTGGACTGTGCTAAGTTATTTATATGAAATCAAATGCTAGGAGCAACTGCAGTGCAATCTACACACAGCAATGTCCTCAAAAACACTGTAAGTGAATCACAGTGGAATTCTAGAAAAGTTTGCATAACCTGTAGGGAATTGCAAAAATGAAAAAGAAAAAAAGCAGAAGACAAAGGAAAAAGGCAGATTTAGGCCTTATATGTGAATATTATGTTAATACTAAACACAACTGATAGGTTGGCAAGTGGATTTTTCAAAAATGACCTAATTATATGTCATCTACAAGAAACTTCTGTCAAATGTAGCTACTACAATAGATTGAAAATAAAGGATGAAAATGATATAATCAAGAAATATTAATCAAAAGAAAGTCTGGCTATACTGATATCATTCGAAATAGACATGAGGAAAAGAAATGAATAAGGGACAGAAAGGAACATCCCATAATACTGAGCCAGTTCATTAGTGACCCTAAGTGAGTATTCACTAAGGTACGAGAGAGAAACACACAACTCACGAGATAACTGCAGTTGGATACTTCGATACCCTCTGTCGACAACCGATTGAAAATCTAGAGGGGAAATCAGAGAAGATAACAGAGAACTCCACAGAACGTCCACCAAATGGATCTGACCTCAGTACAGAATGTTCTATCCAACAACAGCAGAGTTATGTTCCTTCCAGGCCCCACTGAACCGATTTCAAGCCACACCATTTCCCAGGACACTAAATGTGCCACAACAGTGTAAACAGAGGAAAGTAAAACTGAGCACTAGGGAATCAAAGTAGAATCAATGACTCAAGATATCAGAAAAGTCTCTAAGCACTGGGAAAAAAAATACTTCTAAATAATCCATGCAAGAAAATTTCAACATCATTAAAAATACATGGAACTGCATGAAGTAAAAATACAAGAAGTGATCGAAAAATATGATGAATGTTTAAAATTTTGTTACAGTAAAAGGTACACTGTCATTCATCTCCCTCAAAATCCTCCCCCTTGCTTCAAGGACATTGCTGCTGTCAAGTGCCATCCAGGGAAAGGCAGACATGTGACAGTATGACACTGTCCTCATCTGCGTCATTCACTGGATCCAGTACCATGTGACTTCTACTTCTTCCCAAATTCACAACGGCCATGAGAGAAGCACAGGTGGTTGATTCAGGGCTTTGAGGCGGCCATGACAGCACAGCCAAGGACACTCCTGGAAGATCACTTCCAGGACTATTTCAGGAAGTGGCAAGATGCTGGGATGAGTGTGTTGGAAGTGGTCATGTATTGTGAGGGGGATTCATGCCTCCTGTGTCTCCTACTGCAACAATTTTTTTTAAAAAAGGTTAAAATTCACCATGTTTTTTATCATACCTTATACATCAGTATCCGTGACCTGCAGTACATGCACTGCCAGGAGTGAAACACAGCCCACTGTTAGGTCACAGAAGAGGAAAAGTCTCCAGTGAGTAATTCAAGCTCCCTCCACCATCACTTGGGAAAATCAGACCAAAGGGAACAAGTCAAGCAGATGTCAGATGAGGTAAGGGTGGGAGCAGGAATTCATGAAAAAAAAAAAATTACAAAACTAAGAGCTGGGTCTTTGAAAAGCACTAATACATTTGACAAACTTCTAATGGGACTGGTGAAAGAGAAGGCACAACAGACTCTCAGGAATGACAGTTGGCAGGCACTGGAGGAACAGGAGATACAGAGACAAGTCCCCACAGGTAGGTGTGCACCTTGGGTGAATGGGCATCTCAGATGGGTGGACATGAGCATTAGAAGGGAGGAAAAGGCCCCGTGCCTGTCCTGTGTGACACTGCTTCTCCATAAGCCAGCCATGTCCTTACACACTTCTTTCTCTTCTGTTTTCTCAGACAGAGCCCTGGGGCTAAAGATCACCCGGTGTCCCACAGGCTGTAGGGCCTCCTCCTCCTCCTCCCTGTCCACTGGGCCATCAGCTGAGAAAACCCAGTCAGCGCTGGTCAGACTCTTAGCGTCGGCCCCACCGGAGCAGAGCATTTGGACTTTGCTTTGGTCTGAAGAAAGGAGGAGTGGCACTCAGCATACAGCCAAGGCGGGACACAGTCCTGCAGTAGGTAACCTGTGGGACCCAGCGGTGGTCAGCATGTTTTCCTATAGCTGGTGACTCTACACTCCCACCCGGGAACGGGGACATCAGGTCATCCAGACTCAGACTCAACTCTGAAAGCCAAAAGGAAGGATCCTCCCACTCTCGCCTGGATTTTAGATGTCAGTCTGAGGCGGACACACCATTTGTCATCCGGCAGCATCCGAGTCAGTGCTTTGCTAAATGCCCTGCTTTTCTTGTGGTTTTAAGTGACAGTAAAACAAAGGGCACAAGTAGGACTGCTGACTTGTGTGGGGTCCTCTGGGCCTATCTGACTGTGCCACTCACCCGTCAGCCGGCCTGGGAACAGCATTGCTTGGCTACAGCAAGGCTCTTCCTACCCTGACAGCAACACATTCAAGTTCCTAGTCTACATCACCCAGAGTCCTTCCTCTGGATCTCACCATACCCTGCTTAGCACCCACGCGTGGCTGCCCATTGCTTCTAAGACCCTCGGGCTGTCTCAAATCACCCGTGACTTGTATCTGCCTGTTTCTTCTTCCCTAGCCCGTGGGGCCCATGCATTCCCATCACTCCTTTGTGTGTACGTGGATCTCCCCTTCCCTGAACAACACTTCCTCACCCTTCAGATCGCAAAGTCAAGGCTCCTTCCTCAGAAAACTGGCCCCGACTCCATGAAATGAGCAAACATCCTCGCTATGGGCCCCGGCAGGCATCAGCACTTTGCCAGGAAGCACACATGAGACTGTGTTGTGTGTTTCAGTGTGTGGGGGTTATCTTCTCCCACACTGCACCGATGAGACCGTGAGCTTGTGGTAGGAAATGAGTATGTTTTGCTCAACATGGATATGTAAGACCTAAAGTCTCACTTCCACTCCACGGAGCGTGAACAGCCAAAAAGGCCTCCACAATGCTGGGCCCAACACCCAGAGAGGCTCCGGGAACTCGACGGAGAACGAGAAACCCAGGAAGGAACACACCAGCCTAGATGGTAAAAGACCTTTATTAGTCTGGCCAGACGGCACTCCCAGAGCCAGGTGGCTCAGAGAGGCGCCTAGCTCAGGGGCCGAGGTCCTCTTATAGGGAGTAAAAGGAGGGGGTTAACATTTTGGGCTTACAGACAGGGGACAAAGGTCTGCTGACTTGAGCTGGTGGTCAGCAGTCACATATTGATGAGTAACAGGTACCACCTATAGGATGTCTCAAAGGTCACCAAGACACTCCGGATGAGCAAACAGTTTGTCAGTTAACTTGGGGCTCTATGTCTGGAGTCTCTAATTTACAGATAGATTCAGATCCGGACTTCAAACAATACAAGAGTGATCCACATTCTTAGGCCAGGGCTGGAACAAAGGTCGGGGCTGTGGCTACAATGGGAGGGGTTCAGGACACTGTCTCCTAGGCCCTTTGCCATTTAGCAAGGGTTTGTAATTTAGGTCCCACATTCCCCACTGCTCTTAGGTAGATTCAAATCCTTGAATCTTCATTTTACTTAAACTTTAGCTAAGGGGTCATAGCAATTTGTAAAGACATCTCTTAGACTGCTAAGGTGGGATTAGGATTCCCAAAGCACATAAAGTTTCATATTTTCATCATCTGTAGGCTCATAAACTCTTAATTTAGAAGCATAATAACTCATAACAATTTAACACAATATAAGAGTTCATATCTTAATTGTAGTTCTCCTTCTTCAGCCGTGCGTAGACTCACCAGCTTCAGGTGTGGTGAGAGCAGGGCTTTGAGTGCGTTGTCTCTTGGTCTCCTGGAGTCGAAATCCCTGGAATTCTGTTTTACTCTAGAGTGGTGGTAGCTGAGCCTCAGCTACCTTGATAACCATGGGAGTAACCATAAGCAACTCATATGGCCCTTTTGACTTATATGTCTACCTTAGCATTGCTATCACATCTTTTCCTTCCTTGGTGTTCAGAGTAATGAATTATTGCTTTGTCAGATTTCCACATTGCCTCAAATAACTATATTATACCCTTTTTAAATTTTTAATAAGTTTGCCCTCTTCTGTGAGAAGACCACACCTTTTAGACTGTGCCATAGATACACCAAGTGGCAAACAGAAATCTGTATAAACATTTACCCTCTTTTCTTTTGCCCATCGGAGAGCCTGTATGAGTGCCCATAGCTCTGCTCAGTGCACTGACCATCCAGTGGGGAGGGGTCCTGCTTGGACCACTTCATCCTGAGTCATCTCTGCATAGCCAGCATAACATGCCCCATCTTTCATGAAGCTGCTCTCATCCTTCAATAGGACGACATCAGCCTCAAGCAGTGGGTCTTTGTGCAGATCTTAGATGACTGGAAAACAATTCATCAGTGACCCTGAGTCAGTTGTGGTCAGGGGGCCAGGTTCCAAGGGCAAAAGTAGCAGGGTTTAAGGTTTTAACTGGAGCAAAATATAGGTGGGGATCCTCACAGAGGAGGGCCTGATATTATGTGACTCTATTATTTGAGAGTCATCAGTGTCATGTTATTCAATAGTTCTAAAAGGCAAGGGGAAACCAGATAATTAATTTTTCCTAATGTTATCTGGCCAGCTTTTTCAATTAGCATTACTGCAGCTGTCAGGGCTTTACAAACAAAGGAACTGTCTCTTTACAGCTGGATTTAAACTCTAAGATAAATATATTACTGGCGAATTTTATCGGCCTATTACTTCAATGAGCACCCTTAAACCAGTATGATTTCCTTTAGTCAGGTACAAACTAAAAGGCTGGGTCACATTTAGGATCCCTGATATGGGGGGGGCGGCAGAAAGAGTTAATTCTAGCTGTTTAAATGTTGACTGTTGCTCTTTATTCTATCATAAACACTGTCTTTCTGGGCCATTTAAAGATTTATAGATATAGAGAATCTAGATCTTATAAAAAACTTTTATCTCAAAAATTCTCTCATCTGTTTTAAGTCCTTTGCTCTAAGCAGCATAAACTATATTTTGTCTCTTGAAGCAGCATTAATAGTCTCTCAATTCTCTGGATTTTTTATTCAGTACATCAGAAAATTAACAATAATAATTCTATATATGAAACTTTATAACCTTTAATCTAATTAGGTATCAAAAGCATTTTGTAATAGAACCTCTTAATAACTATTTTTCTATAGAAATCTTATTTTGGAAATGAGCACTATGAACATCACAATAACATATTTAGAATTTAACCCTTTGATGATAACCAATGTAAACATTTTATAACAACATATTTAGCCATGCTTACTGGGGGTATATCTTCTCAGAAGGCCTTAGTGAATAAAGACCAGAATAGATTTTCTTTCAGTAGCTGTCTTTTTACTATTAGCAGGCATTTATCTAGACCTGAGTTTATACTCAATTATTGTGACAAAATTTTAACTTATAAAACCAGGTTATAGAAATTAACAAATTATTGATATCCTTGCTGTCATTTCAATCAAATATAACTGGACAAACACTTTTCAAACAATTGTACAGACACAAACTTGTAAGACAATTTGTGAAACTATAATATGCTCAAGCGTATTTGGCCAATTGAATTATAAGGCAGGTGGCAGCACTATTGAGCTAAGTAACTCTCCAGTTTTAAACCCTCTTTTAGTCAAGACTAGTCAAAACTTTTGCAAATCAATTAACAGATCTAACAGAATTAGAATCAAAAGGAATGAAAGCTCTTTGTTACTATAAAAGTAAACCTTCTGTAACAAACTTGAAACCAACAAGCAAATATATATAATTTTGTTAAATCACTTCCACATACCTTCTCTACATACTTAAGCCTTCTGGTCTTGTATATCTTTCTTTATATCTTTCTAACAAGACAAACATACAAAATCTTTTCATATCAAAAGTATATCTCTTTTACCCATAGCTTTTCTACTATCTTCTTCTGTCTCATTTACTATTAACCTTCTATAGCAAACTTCAGCTATTAAAATCTTAAAGTGTTCTTTTTCTGTTCTCAGATTGTTACATCTTAAAATTTGACTGGCTATCTATAGAACAGTATTAACCTTGAGTTTTTATCAACAAAGTACAGAAAAGAGCAAGTTAACCTTATAATCACAATTCAAGAATTTGCAGTGCACAAGAAATGTTTAAAGTACACCAATTAAACTTAATTCAAATCGAAACAAAGATATATTTATCAAATAGTTAAAATTTCTAACTTGATTTTTCTTATAAAACTCTCTTAATGTCTGGTAAAACACAATTGCAGTTTCTCTGGCTTGCAGTGTTTTTCCCCATATTTTGTCTTTCAGAGTTTTCCTACCTGATTTTAATCCATTATTTTTCATTTTAGTTCTGTTAATCTGGGTGTAAGCCCTGTTTCATCTTTTCTCTGAGTCTCATCATGCTTTTCCATTTGCACCCTCCAGTGCAGAAAAGCTAAACAATTTTGTTCTTGCTTCCCACCCTTCTTCATACTTTTAATCTTAGTAACCCTGGGAGGGGGAGGCAGCTCAACCTCCTCCAAAGGGTAAACACTGGGATTTGCCTGCAACGATGTCACATTTTCTGAGAGGCAAGTTTACCATGGGAAAACAGCAGATTTGGCAAGCAATTGTCTCAAAACCAAAACTAAATAGTCTCATTAGTAGTTGATTACCACGGAATAGAAGTTTGAGCAGTTCCGAGAGTATTCAAGGCTCTAAATTGTCAAAGTCTCAGGTAAGCAAAACAAAGGCAGATAACTTTCTTTTTTACAGAGTTGTCCTGTGGGCAAAGTCTGGCTTAGTTGAGACCAAGATAACTCACAAAGTTTTAAGCCTCTTTGGTTGCAGTTTTATCTTATAGTCCCCCATAAAATCTTTATCAAAATTCTGAATTATGCACTTAAGAAGAGTTGGTTTAGTATTAGCTTTTCCCATTACCATTAGATATTCCCTTGTGTGGTGACGGTGACACAAGACAAATGGTGGGGTGCCCTTCCAGAAAACAGCCTCATTTATTTGCCTGGAGGGCTCTTTAAACGCAAGCCTTCCTCCCTTTCTTTTGATGTATATATTGGGTTACCACTGGCTTTCTTAGCTCCTTGTACTCATTCTCCTAACCAAGTTTCTTTCACACACAGTCACACAAGAAGTTAATATATTCCCTCCCTGGGTCCCCTTCCAAAGACAAACTAGGGGGTAACTCAGGGGATCTCACCATTCAGATGATTTCATTTATTCTCCTTTTTTTTTTCTTTTCTGTTACTGGCGAGCTGGGCTACCGGCGAGCTGGCCTCCGCATCCTAGAAAGGGAACCCAGGAAATCCTAGGGGTGCACCTCTTCCCTTCCGAGGAGGCAGACAGTCACTCTCTGGTGGGACTCGGGTCAAGGCCCAACATGGGCTGTGCCAGATAGCTCCTTCCTTCTCGTGGGAGAATTTGACTCCGTATTTATTTTCCTGCTCAGGGGAAAAAGCCAATTTAAAATTAGTGAGAAAACAGTCCAGTGGGGTGTTCTTGGAGCTGGATTCTCCCATCTTGACCCTAGGAACAAATTTAGTTTAACACTCAACACACAAGACACTGACAGGACAGACAGGCGCCACAAAAAGAAAAGCTTTGATTCTACTACCCGGAGTCCTCGTCAGGGCCGGGGTCAGGGGAGATTTCCCGGCTCGTCAGCCATCTCGGTCCTGACAAACAAGACAGTTGCAACCGCCAGCACAAAGCTTACCTCCGGAGGCTTTCAAAGGTCTGTGTCTGAGAATCTCCTGCTGGATCCCGCAACAGAGAATCTCGGCTGGATTTACAGTTCCCGCCTGGGTATCTCGCTGGGGCCTCCAATATGTAAGACCTAAAGTCTCACTTCCACTCCACGGAGCGTGAACAGCCAAAAAGGCCTCCACAATGCTGGGCCCAACACCCAGAGAGGCTCCGGGAACTCGACGGAGAACGAGAAACCCAGGAAGGAACACACCAGCCTAGATGGTAAAAGACCTTTATTAGTCTGGCCAGACGGCACTCCCAGAGCCAGGTGGCTCAGAGAGGCGCCTAGCTCAGGGGCCGAGGTCCTCTTATAGGGAGTAAAAGGAGGGGGTTAACATTTTGGGCTTACAGACAGGGGACAAAGGTCTGCTGACTTGAGCTGGTGGTCAGCAGTCACATATTGATGAGTAACAGGTACCACCTATAGGATGTCTCAAAGGTCACCAAGACACTCCGGATGAGCAAACAGTTTGTCAGTTAACTTGGGGCTCTATGTCTGGAGTCTCTAATTTACAGATAGATTCAGATCCGGACTTCAAACAATACAAGAGTGATCCACATTCTTAGGCCAGGGCTGGAACAAAGGTCGGGGCTGTGGCTACAATGGGAGGGGTTCAGGACACTGTCTCCTAGGCCCTTTGCCATTTAGCAAGGGTTTGTAATTTAGGTCCCACAGATAACCAATGGGGGCTGACTGAAGGGGAGGCAGAGGTGGGGAAGGTCACAGTGCAGGTGTGAGAGGGGAAGGTGATGTGCAGGTGTGACAGAGGGGGAAGTTGATGGCAAAGGTGAGAGAGGGGGAAGGTTCTACCAGGTAGGATGCAGCCAAAGGACCAAGAAGACCTCCATGTGCAGAGGGGGAGTGTGGCACTGACCCTGGAAGAGGAGAGAAGCCTGTCTGCTGGGGCCATGTGGCCCTGTTGGGAGCGTGTCTAGCTGATCCATGGGCTGCTGGGGGCAAGGCTGCAGGAGATGCAGTCTGCTCTTCACGTCCAGTAACCAGTGTGACTCGTGGGGACGTGGGTCTGGCGACATCAGCAGAAGCCCAGGCTGGGCACTGGCTGGTGAGGACAGCAGCCCTGGGCAGTGGTCAGCAGTAGAGAACTGGGTGGTTCTAGTCCTATGCTGAAGCTTTTGGCAGTTTGAGCATCATCCGTGTAAGACACTTGAGGGGAGGCAGAAGGCTCTGAGGAACGCTTTGGAAATAAAGAGACTTGCAGCACCAGTAACAAACGGTGACTCCATGAGGACTGGCACTGGGACAGCCGTGTCCCCACCCAGTCCATACGCCGGATCCCGTGTGGCTGCATGTGGAGGTGGGACCTGAAGGGAGGTGGCCAAGGCTACGTGAGGTCACAAGGACCTTCCTCAGGCCAACATGTCTGCTCTCCTAGAGTGCGGCACACAAACGACGGCCACGGGAGACAGCTGGAAGCAACGTTGCAAGCCAGGGAGGACCCTGGGCACAGGAGAAGCCAAGCTCGCTCACACCTGGACCTCAGACTTCCAGTTTCCTTGGCACCGAGGAAACTAACTTCCCTCTTGAAGCCAGCCAGTGCGTGACACTGTGTTGCGGCAAACCCAGGAAACACCTCCATTAGCTCTTGGAGGAAAGACTGATAAGGTTTTGAACACGTCATGTAAAATACCTTAGACGGCCAAGTGCAGATGACAGCCTTACGAGAGGAGTGGTGTTCGGAAACAGTTCTGGACCGTAAACATTAGGTACCCCGTGAATGCAGGCTGTGAGTTAGTAAATGAACCATTATTTCAAGACATGATCGGAGCATTTGGAGTGGCACGGCCATGTGAACCCTTATGTATGTCAAAGGCTAGAGTGGTACAGCGTATCGTGCTGTCCCTGAGCATGTGTTTCCAATGGACCATGACCTTGTAACCAGCCCAGGCAGGCAAGGGAAATGGCACTGTTGAGACCAGTCCTTTGCTTGGACCTATGGGTGAGGAAAGGACCCCAGTGAACACAGAGGCCTCCGGGGGCATCACGCAGTGGTTCCCCATCTGTGCAACAATCCACTCAGGACCCGAGGGCAGACAGGGAGCAGGTGAGGCCGGCTTACCACCCACTCAGTTCTGGTGCGGGAGCACAGGGTCTGGAACCAGCAGCCCCCACCCAAGCGGTGAGGAAAATCCTCCTCAGGGCAGAAGCCAGTGTGGGTGGTCACTCACAGGCATGGTGACCTGGCCACACCCACCTTCTGGGATGGTTCCCAAGGGCCCCGCAGAGCCCACGGAACAAAAGCTCCCGCGCCCTGGCCTGTGCCGCAGGCTGCGATGCTCCCTTAGGGCTTGCGTCTCCCTCATTTCCACCCCACCGAACCCCCACACGGGATTCGGCGGCTCCGGAGCCCTTGTTTTTCCCCTCTTGTATTAATCCCTCAGGTAGCAAAACGCACAGCTTTGTTCCCGGATTTGCATTTATTTCTCTGCTTGGAGAAGCCAGGTGCAGCTGACGCCGGGCTGGACTGGCCATTTTCGGGGCCGTGGAGCTGAACCCCGCAGCCGACCAGCCTCACACTGCTCCTGGCCTCTGCTTCTAGCACGCTCCCTCACACACAAAGCCAGGCAGAGCCAGTTCACCTGGGGAGCCTAGCAGGGGTCAGTCGGTCACCAGACAGCTCACACCACACACCCGGGGTAGCTGCCGGGCGGCCTGCAGCCGGTGTAGCTGGCTCTCAGGCAGGGAAGGGTGGTGGACTCTTGCCGGCCACACAGCGCTCATCCACCCAGCTTCTCCACCTAGGGGCTCTTGCTTCTTGATGGTCCTTTTTCCCCCAAGGGTTCGGTTTTTATCATGCAGAACGCCTCACTGCTGCCAATCCAGTCCCTGAGAAGCACTTCCGGTTCAGCCAGTTCAAGAAATTAAATGATGAGAATTGCACAGGTCTGGGATAATGGTGCCTGGGTGAGAACGAAACACAAGCACCACTCCTTTCCCCCATCGAGTAGGCCGAAAACTGCACAATCGGGTCTTGCGGGTGAGTGTAAAGTCAGTTTGATGATCCTCCCTCTCTCAGTAATTTGAATCCACTGCACCAAACATTCAAGGGCAGAAAAGCTGGGGTCTGAGGCCCTGCAGCCCCGTTTACAAAGGCGGCTGGGGCACAGGACAAAGCGCCCCATGTCCGGCTGTCTCCGCTCCCACAGGCTCTGTGCGTCCTGGCGAACATCCAAGATCAGAAGTCGCACCACAGGTTCTGCAACCACATTCGCCATGGCCAGGAGCGGCCCACCCACCGCCAGGCTCCACAGCCCTCTCCACGAACACAGGGATGCCTGGAACACTGCTCATGGAAGACACAAGAAAGAATTTAAAGCAGTCAGGATCTCCCAGGAATCCCATATAAGAGTTTGGCAGTAGCCAGAGCAGTTCTAAGGAACTTTGAAAAAGAGGATGGGGGAGAAAAGACCAAAACAGCTCGTTTCTTTCTTCCAGTTCAAATTTCTTTTCCCTTTGGACTTTTAGACAGACCAGCTTTGAAGAGAACGTCAACTTCAGAGGCAAGAACCCAAGGCCCCTGTACTGCCTCTGCAGAAGAGGGAGGTTCCGGGCCAGGGACGCAGGGGCTGGAGTCTGGGAACTTTGCTGGAAACAGCGGGACTCGAGCCACTCTTCCCTGGGTAGGGAAATGGGCACCGCAGCTCCCGGACCGCTGGGACTTCTCCCTGCTGCCGCTGGAGTCCTCTTCCTCCCCGGGACAGCAAAGCCTGAGCTCAGGCGTGGGCAAAGAGCATGGAAGGGCAAGGTGCCCCTCACCCTGGCAGCACCTTCAGGTAGGCGAACCTCACTCCCGCCTCCTCCTCTGTCCCCAGTGGTCCTTAGACTTTGTCACATGCTCGACGCAGAAGACATATTCCTTGTTCAGTGCGTTTTGCTCTATTTATCTTTATTTTGAGAGAATTTGTAAAATAGTGACTCCCCTTCTGCCATGGAAGCCCAGCCTCTCTGAGCACTCACTGTGATGCAGTGCAAAACTCACTGTTAGTTTTCCTGGCCGCTGAAGGCAGACCACCAGGAGCGTCACCTACTCGACAGCAAAGCCGCATGTCCCACAGTCCTCCCCGATGTGCGTGATCATGGGTGACCTCTTCCCACACAGTCACACCAGCTGCAGGTGAACACGGACCAGGCACGCCCAGAGTCAGGCACATGGTACCAGGTGCTTGGCCCCTGCAGGACGAGGTGTGGCACTGCTGTCACCAGAAGGCCTGGGGCTCTCAAACAGCAACTTGTGGAAAATTTGTGGCAGCTTAAATTTGGAGCCTGCAGCTACCAGGCAAGAAACCAAGGCACCAAGAATGCAGGGACAGGGGACAGCACACACGGGGCTGGTCCACTGGCAGCCCTGGCTCTGGGGCACCCCGCCACAACGGGGGCATAAACCAGCCTCAGGGGAGCTGACAATTCCCACCCTGGCCGAGATGGCATGGCTGGGGCCGGGCAAGGGGAGAGCAAGGAGCAATGTGGGCCTGTCACACACCCGCCCCTCCCTACCACTCAGCACAGGGTCACTGTGCTGTGCAGAAAGGGACCGGGAGCCCAGGACCGGGCGGGTGCCGCAAGGGGCCTGCGGCCGTGTCGATGCCAGATGGTGGCATAGAATGCACAGCGGTAAGCGCAGGATAGAAAATGTGCTCAATGCAAACCTGGGCACCATGAAAGGCCTAGGAGGTACTGGGGGATTTGAATATGCACTCAGACATCAGGAGCGGTGGAATTACAGTTATTCTAGTAATAAGGGATAATATCGCGCATTATGACTGTGTTCGGAAAATCACCCTTGTGCTGAGGCGCTGCCTGCTGGGGATGGTGGGAGAATCGCTTTCAAGCGCTCAGCCTGGGAGGGAGGGAGGAGCATGAGGCAGCGGCTGACGCAGCCAGAGAGCATTTGAGCCTCCATGGACTTTTCTGTATTTTGTCCATAGGAAATAAGAAGCAACGTGAGAGGAGGGGATTTGCCTTGCAGGACCACAGAGGAGTGAGAAGGTAACCTCCTGGCTGCCCTCCAGAGCCCAGAGCGTGAAGAACCAGGACAGGGTGGTGCCTGAGGGTCCCAGCCTCCGCCCCTTCTGCCTCCCGTTCACTTGGGACCAGGACGAAGGCAATCGGCCCATGGACAGCACTGGAAGTGTGGTGAGTAGGCAGGCCATTCACGCCCAGGGATGGAAGCGAGGCTGCAGTTCGCCTTGGGGCCCTGGACTTCCCTGGCTGCCTGTCACGGATGTCCTGTGGCTTCGTCACCCTCAGGTGCTGCGCAGCTAGTGGCCAAGGCACACTGGCCGGGCTGAAGTGACTGGGAGCGGCCTGCCCTGCTGCCCAGGTCTTGGGTCTGAGGTCTGTGCTTCCCTTGGTGCCAGGATCAGGTGGGGAGCAGAGGGAGCAGCTGGGGACCAGAACGTGCCCCAGCCAGGGCCCCACTCCTCACAGCAAGTAGGCCGTGAGCTCTCCCAGGACAGACCCACAGCCGAGGGTAGCACCTGCGGTCCTGTCTCCTTCCAAGGCCCTGGCTGAGCACGGGGGACGCTGGGGGGACATCTGGACCCAAACCATGATAGATCAGAGACCGAGCACAGTCTGAGCTCGTGGGCCACTTCCCCAGGCTGAGGCCGGGATGCCCAGTGCTGACCGCTGGCCATGCTGCTCAGGTAACTGTTCGCTAAGATGTGTGGGCTCTGCCACCTCCTTCCTCGTGTCTGCTGGGTCCAAATCCTGTCAAGTGCTCGTCCCCATGGCCCTGGGCCTGCAGTGAGCAGCCCCACCTCCCAGAGGCTCCCTGCTGGCCTTTCCATCCTGGACCCTGCTCCACCCACCGGCTCTGGCCCAGACTGGGGGTCCCACCTGGGAGCCCTGCCCTGGCCACCCCATAGTTCTGCAAAGCTGCCAGCCAAGGACGCAGCTCAGTTGGCCCTGGGTGACCCCTGCGGTTCCCTGAGGACCCCAAGAGCTGTGACTGACAACAGGCTACACCATGAAGATTCATGCGGATCACGCATGAGAGGTGGGGCCTAGACTTCTCTGGCGTCCTAGGTGTGCGCACACACACACACACGCGTGCAGGCACAGAGACACACATGCGCGCACACACACCTTCCCTCCAAGACAGCTGCAGGTTGTGCCGTGTGTGTGGTGGCCGCAATGGGCATGGCTCTGGGTGGTGGAGGCCTGGCGGTGTCAGGACTCGCACCCTCCCCTTGGCCCTGACATGGAGTGGCATCACCCCAGTGGAGCTTGCTTTAATCTTCCTCCTGTGGAGAGCCCCTCAGAAGGACTGTGGAACCCAGGCACAGTGTGGCAGGTGCCTCCGCTGCAGAGGGCCCAACAGACCAATAAAAGGCGCCCACTCGTGTCCCCTGTTTGTCATGCAGATGATGGCACGGCTCTGCTACTCCAGTGATGGGCAGCCACACGAAGGGCTGCTTCCTGGGGAGTCCGCTCAGGGGCCTTGGCTGTGACACCTGGTGGCCACGTCCTGGCCCAGATTGAGGCTTCTGGGCAGCCGTGGGACTGCTGCTGCTGCTTCTGTAGAGGACAGACAGTGACCACTGCATGGGCCCTGTGGCCCTTGATCTGGCTACACCAGGGAATCGGCAGACAGAACAGAGCCGAGTGCCAGTAAAACTTATTGAGATAACAGGTGGAGGGCCGGAGTTGGTGCAGACAGAGTCCCTGGCTGACTCTGGCTCCCTGAACCTCTCACTGTGGACCCAGTGACCCGGCTGGGCTGCAGTGTGGCGGGGAGAGCGTAGCTCAGCGGCTTTCTGCCCCAAGGTAACTAACACTTTGTTTCTTTTCTTATTTATCCTGCAACTCCTCCCTCTTCAGAGTGAGAATGAGTCACACTTGGCCTGCTGCGTGAACAGGGTGTTACAACAGGAATAAACCAAACACTTGGTTTGCTTCTGTTTGCTTCTCTGTTAAACTTTAATTTTTGAACTTTGTAAGCGACAGGAGTAATGCTGGCTGTCCCCACTACGGAGCCCCAGGGACACCTGCGGCCCAGGGAGAAGATGTGGGGGGCTCTCAGCCAAGCGGGCTCCAGAGACCCCAGGAGCCCACAGGAGCGAGGACATCGCCCCATGATGGGGCCTCGCACTCCTGGCCCAGGGCTCACTCGCACACTCACTTTGCACCCGCTGCCGTTCATGTGGGTCACACAGCACAAAGACGAAGTTTAGCCTGGAAAATACTACTACTACACATCTGTGTTTGAAAGGTGAGGGTGTGTGTATGTGTTCTCCATCTGGGAGTCCAGAGAAGCCTGGTGCGGGGAAACAGACCGCGAGCCACGCTGGCGGGCTCCACTCTGTCCCTTCCCGGCTGTGTGCAGGTCCCACGGGGGGTGGGGGGGGCGTGCGACAGCCAGTGTGGGCTGGGTGACGTCACGCTCACAAACGCCACCCGAACCCAACCCACCAATGGCGACTCTGCTGCCCACGACTTGACCTCTCTGTCAGCTGCAGGGCCAGGGACTCCCTCTCCGGCACAACCGGAGGCAGAGGGAGCCCCGCAGAGCCACACAACTCCCGGACATCACTGCACCTGGACCATCTGTGCTGCTCGGAGTCACCTGCCTATGACAGTCACACAACAGGGGCTGAGAGCTTCCCACGGGGCGGGGCAGGAATATCCAGAGGAAGTAAGCATCTTAGCCTATTTTCTACACCAGTGTATGGCCAGAAATTCCCATTTTGAATGGATTCGTGCTCTAAAAGTCTCCGGGGATAACATAAAAGTTGTAGATTGTTTATTCTTCAGCCTGCTACCCTCCCCAGAGCTGGACTAAACGGGTCGGCCCCCGGGAGCCCCAGTCTTCTCCCGAGAGAGGGCAGCGCGCACCACCACCCCATCTAAGGCACCAGCCACAAGCTGCCCCAGGTCTGCAGGCCCAGCCTGGCCGCCTCTGCTAATCTCAGAAGAGGGCAGCCCCCAAAATAGCCACGCAGCTTTTTTAGTGTGTTTTGTCTCATGAAATTAGTCAGCCACGTGCCTATGTAGGTCACACCATACGATGACAACTCGCAGGAGGGAAACTGTCACTTTTCATAATTCAGAGGCTTGAGTGATTGCAAGGCACCACCGAACGATGAATATTCCCAGCCATTATGGAAGCTGATGGCGCTCGACAGCTGCACTGGAAATGCCAGAGCCCAGGAGCCATTTGTCACCACTGGCATTTGGATTGTCAGAGTCTGGGAGCTCTGTCGGACCTTAACATTTTGCTTCTGATTAGAAACAATAAAATGCAGAGTGCCTCACCACAGGATGTGTATCTCCTGCCTTTTTAAAGCCCCACAAAGAAGACTTGCATGTGCCTGTCAAGCAGCTGCCTCCTGCTGGATGGGGCTGGTCCCAGCTGGGAGGGGGCCCTGAAGTCATCAAAGGCACTGCTCCTAGTGGGATGCAGCCCTGTGAGGTCAGGGCAGGGGTGCTCCACACCGTGGCCAGTGAGCCCAGGAAAGGCCCCTGTGTGAGCAGGCGTCTGTTCCCGGGATCAGGGCTGGAAAGGGCCTTGGTCCAGCCTCAAGGACATGCAGGACACTACTTCGGAGAACGGTCTGGGAAATGAGGCGATCACTTGCCGTCACACCACGGAGCCTGGGCAGAGGTTTTAGAGAATGACTCTACAGTCATTCCCATTTTTCCTTTTCTATCTCTGTGACCCTAAGGATCTCACCAAGCCTCTGTTTGCTTAGTTCAGAGACAGAGGTTGTAAAAGTATTTTGAAGTTCACTATAGGGTACATGGAGCTCCCCGCTGTCCCCAGTGTAAGACCCGAGAAGGGCGGGGGCCACATTTTGCCAAGGTGGTGCAGCTGCCTGCAAAGGCTGGAGGCAGAGGTGCAACACCATGTCCCTCGTCATCAGTGGCATCGTGGGTGCCATCATCGCCATCCATCACCACCGTCACCGTCACCATCACAGTCCCGTCATCCTCTCCGTCTCCCGTAACACCACCACCACTTCCATCACCACGGCCTCCATGACCAGCAGCATTCCAGTCATTGTCATCACCGCATCACCACCAGCATCAGGACCATCGTCCCCTCACAGTCACCATCCTCACCACATCTGCTCTGCACCTCTTCACCACCATCGCCGGCACCATCATCACACCGTCCCTGAAGCTGTGAAGACGGAAAGGAAGCCCCAGCTTTGCTCCCAACATTCCCCCCAGAGGCAGGTCATGTTTCCTTACCAGTGACAAACAAGTTTGCAAAAGCCAATCCTAGCTCACAACTGCACTCTACTGGCTCCACACCATGCAGCTACCCTTTCAAAGACGCAAGATTTCAAACCTGAGAGACTCTGCGTGCGATCTCAGCTTCGCCTGACCCCAGGCACGGAGCCCCGGGAGACTCCTGAGGAGCCCTCCTCTCCTAGGAAGAAATCTTCCTGCTCCAACACAGCCCTCAACACCCCAGTTGCCCGGGACTGCGGGCTCATGTAACTCCTTCTGCCCATTCTTCTTGCTGGTGCACGGCCTTGGAAGCCTCTATCTCAAATCCACTAGATCAGATTTCTTTCTAACTTGCCAATGTTTCCGTTCAATGCAGTCAGTGCTATGAATATAAATAATGTTTAATATTTAAATAAATTTTCAACTCAATCATCCCGAATACTTAAAGAATATATTTTTAATGAAACAGCCCTCAAAACTTGAGGTCTCTGTTCTCCCTCTGCCTCCTAGAGGCAGGAGTCTCTAGAAGCTAACACAGCAATAATGTTTATTAGACAAATTACTCAGTAATGGAGGGGAGCAGAGTATCTGTCTGGAAATACATGGACTGGGCAGTGGTTCTGCATCCTCCATGTAGTACGGCCTTCCCAGCTTGGACAGACAGACAGCCATACCTGAGGACATGGGTAACATCAAAGACAGATGGCAAAATGGGGAAAACTTACATTTTATAAACACAGGAAGAAGACTCAGTTTTCCATAGAAATTTCTCCTACAAATCACTAAGAAAAGGGGCGGAGCCTGACGAGGCCAGCCCACAGTGGTGCTTTAAGGGGGCATAAGCACGTGACTCAGGTGGGTGGGTGCACCCAGCCACACACACACACACACACACACACACACATGCTGACATATGGCTCTGCACTCCTTTGGCTCCATGGGTCTTTGTCTAGGCCAAGTGAGGGAGAAATGAAGTCCTTCCTCCCTTGAGCATGCTTGTGACTGTGGCCCCTGGCTGCCTGCAGCCATGATGACCCCCAAACCATGGGGAGGCCAGGAGGCCCAGCGCAGTCCATCACAGGCATCAGCAGGACTGTTGCAAGTCTGTACCTCGCCCTGGCCGCAGGACAGCAGCTCTGCCCAGCGCCAGGGGGAGAGGTAGTGGATGGCCTCACACCCACACAAAGTCAGAGCTGGTGTCCTTAGGAATCTGGCCAGGGAGTCCCGGTCCTGCTCCATGTGCTGGGCCAAAGCTGAGACATGAGCTGGGGGATGTGCCCCCTCCATCACACTGAAGTTAGTAATGCCCACAGCCAGACATTTTTGCGACTGTAGCTCACTGCCATCTTTCCCACCCCCGGAGGTGCGTGCGCCCCTGAACCCCATTTCCATCTGAGAACACAGAGGAACTAGCAGGAGAAATACCTGGACTGAGTGCCTGGTCCGTGCCACCTCCTCCCCACCCTGTCCCTGTGGTGCCCGTGACTCCTACACAGACATCCAAACCCACGGGGCCATGCCCCATGCGGCATCTCGCTCACAGAGTGACACCATAACAAGAAATACAGGCGAGGCCTACACTGGGGCAGCAGCTGTCACGGACGGGGCTGGGCCAGCCTTGTTCCCGGAGCCAGACCCCTACTTTGTTCCCCACAACAGGGCACACAAGGACGAACGACAGAGACGTAGAGTCAGTTTAGCACATGGGCATCAGCGGGTGTTGTCGTCCGCTGCTTGGTCTGCAGAGTTCGGTTTAGGAGCTCGGACTGGGAGGGTAAGACACGGAATTACTAGGCAGACTCAGGGGAGGTCTCTGGAACGCTTCCACTTTATTTAAGAAATGCATAGCTTACGTGTGGACAACCATGGGGAGGAGCATGGGAGGAGCGTTTGATTACATGGCACTTTCTTATAGGTTATCAGATCCATACATTAGTGGAGAACACTGGGAGATATCTTATTGGCTAGACATACGGTGGGGTGATTTTTCTTGGGTGAGGCGAAGGAGTCACGGACTAGGGGTGTAGGTGTAGCCTGTTAGACCCAGGTCTACGCACTTAGGTGAGCTTGCTCAGCCTCACAGAGATCCTCGAGTTTGCTCAGAAGACAGGAGTGTGGCGCACCTGGCCCAGCCAGGCTTGAACTTCTCCCACAAGGGGGTGCTCACCACCTCCAGAGGGCAGAGGAGCCCATGTCTGGCTCTTCTCATGTTCATTCTCCTGAACGCAGGCACAGTGACCAGAGCCACACAGGATCCACCTGCTCTCCGGTGCCCACCAGTGCGTGCTTGGGAGGGCAGCTTACCTCAGCTGCCCCAGCTTCCCTATGCAGGCGGCACCCTGCATTAGCCTCTGCCCCTGTGCTTCCACATGCACCATGCCTGTGGACGGACAAGTGCCCGACAGCTGTCCCAAATAAACTCACCGATCTCAGGGCCAGGATCGTGGATGAGGCCACAGTGTCACAAGCACCAGGGTCGCAAGCACGAGTCCCAGAATCTTAAGGGCCACTGTCCCCTGGGTTACGACGATGCAGGACCTGAGCTGCTTTTCGCGGGACAGGCAGCTTCCAAATTCACAGCAGCCCAGACGGAAAGGGTGGGCGCAGCTGTCACGCTCTCCCTCCGCCCGGTCCTGCAGGGTGGACTTGTCCTCTGTGCTCCCCTGGGCAGGATGGAGAGATGGAGACACATGGCCCTCTGCCATCCCCCAAGGAGACTCAGGCACTGTGGGTCACACATGCAGACTCTGCCTCCCGACGCATGAGGCAGGGGCCTTGATCAAAGATGCTTACCTGGCACTGTGCATCCAAACAACCCAGTGAGCTTCTGGGAAACCCAGGCTCCAGTGCCCACCCTGCAGCACAGATTCAAAGTCACCACTGGCCTGGGACCTGCGGGACTCCAATGTCCAGCCCAGGGCCCCACCCTCCTGATGCAGCTGAGGCTGAGCCCAGTCTAGCCAGGTGCTTTCTAACCACCCACCTTCCATGCTCCTCAAGTCTGAGTCTCCCCTTTTATTCAGCTATGAAAACAGAGGACCTGGGTCCTCAGACAGGAGCGGCCACCCTGACCTCCAGATCCCAGGAACTTGAGGTGGGTCCTGGGATCGTGAACGTCGCTGATTTCCACACGGGCTCCTGCAGTGACCATCCTCTTGATCTCGTCCCATTCTGCTTGGATCAGTGGCCTCTGTTCAGTGTCTTTGCCAGCGCCCCGACACCCACAGCCCCAGAGCACCCCACATCTGAGATGCTGGGCTGCCGAGGGTGTCTGGGCCCATGGAGTGCGAGGAGCTCTTTCCCATCATGCGGGTTCATAACCTGAGCTCGGACTGGTGGGCGCCCAGCATGACACAGCGATACCATCTCCATCAGTGCTGAGTCAGAGGGAAGCTGTGGGTTTCCTGTTGACCTGAAACCTCCTCCCCTTCCTGAAAGAGGCTGGCCGGTTCTCCTTGATATTCTCTCCCCAAATCCTAGGCAGTCATTGAGTAGCGAGAGTGGGGAGGCTTCAGGAAGGAACCAGGAATCCAACCTGAGCCCCAGCGAGAGGGACCGGCACGCTGGTGGGCATCAGGCTGTCAGGTACCCATGGCTGGGTGGGGGGAGCAGGCAGCAGAGATGGGGCTCCCTGGACTTGGGCGCCTCCGCTGGCTTGTGGCCTCCGCTCCCTGCCCCTTGGCTGTGCCCATCCACCCCGCACCTCTCTTCCCCATCCCCAGGGGCCATGTCTCCACCACAGACGGCACTGTCTCAGCGGCCACCTTGGGACCCCACACGTGCTCACTCCCGGTGACATCAGTCGGTGGCATCGAAAGCAGGCCACATCACCGCCTGTCCCTCCCATGGCCTCTCTGCCCTGTCCTGTGTGCCCCACCCACCCTGTGTCTCTGTTGGGGGAAAGCAAGGCCCCGCGAGAGCTTCAGGGAACACTGCACGGTGGCCCCAAGGCCTTTGCGGATCAGCTGGCAGGGCCCCCACCCTGGACAGGGGCCTGGGAGGGTGCACAGGGTGGACAGGACAGTAGGAGGGAGAATGCCCCAAGCAAACGAGGCCCCAAACCCCAAACCCAGGCAGGGCCATGCTGAGCAGAGGCCCTCGCGTGGAGACATGGCCAGCCGCCCTGCTCCTAGGGGACCTGGTTCAGCAGCTCAGAGCCATGGCCTACAGGACCGGAACCCGACACCGGATGCCCGTGATATCAGTGCCAGGTGGAGGCTCCCATGAGGGGTTCAACATGGTCTGTCCCCCAGAAGACAGGGCAGAGCTGGGCTGGCACAGAGGTCAGCGTTCCAGAATTCCCTGAGCTCAGCACGGCTGAAAAGGGGATCCTCTCCTCCACACCCTTCTGAATTTGAGACAGGGTCTCCCCAGGTGGCCCAGGCTGGCCTTGAACCCTCAGAGATCCTCCTGTATCAGCTTCCCAAGTGCTGGGATTGTGGACATACACCACCACACCAGGTATGGAGAGGTGATTCTTCTCATGCTCAAGTCACCTAGGCTGCAAGTGACAGTCTCAAGTAAAAGTGGCTCAGGGAATAAAAAGAATAGAAGAGAAATGCTTTGCCTGCATCCCAAACAGCACTGCTGCAGCAACCCAGCGGCACCCCCTGGGTTCCTTCAGCTTCTGGTCTTTCCTTTAGGCCCGATGGCCCTCATGTCATCTCGGGGTCACTGGCGGTCACAGGACAGTGGCTGCATCTCCGGTGTATGCTGGGAATATGCCTTCTGCAGAGGAAGATGGGATGGGGCCTGCTTCCCAGACAAAGGCCACCTCCCCCAAAACGCACCATAGCCTGGCATGTGTGTGGCCAGCACAGGCCAAATGTCCACCCCGAGAGGGGACAGGACCTGAGCAGCTGGGCCACCCCAGAGCTGTGTCTAGAACAGGGGGCGCCTTTCTGTCTTCCAGCAATGTTGGGCCAAAGCACTAACACATTACACTAATTCCATTAAATATTAAAATTCACATTACTTTGAAGAAACTTCTCAGTGTATCTTATAAGTAGAGTACAGGAGTCACATTGATTTCTTTATTGAACGCATAAAAATACTGCTGAAAGTCTGGCAGCAGGAACCCACGGGAGGCCTGTGTACACGGAGGGGACACCTTCCGAGAGGGCTCTCCCTCTCCTTCCTGAGCCCTGTGCCGTGGTTCCCTCCAGGAGCCTCACAAGGTGACAGTGACACAGGCACCGGCTGCCCAGCCCAGCGTCACCCGCCTCGCCCTTCTCTGGCGTTCGTGTTCCAGGAGCTGTCCTCCAGATGGCTGGTGGCCCAGACCCCAGCTCTGCTCCTGGTGGCCGGCCAATGGAGGTCACACAAGAGGCTCTCGGACGGGAGGATAACGTGAGGTCTCCTCTCTCCAGCCCAGCCATGAGCCCGCACTCCCCGCTCCCTGGGCTCACGGCCCCCACCGAGCCCAGAGGTCTTCTCAGAGCCCAGTGGGTCACAGGGACAGTGGGCGGAGCCGAGCGCTGCTCTCCCCTGCCTCCACCCAGAATGTTTCTCCCTGGCTCTGCTTCTCCCTGCTCCAAGGCTCTGGCTGGACTAGAGGCTGGGCCCAAGGTCCCTTTAAAAGCCACTCTGCACGTGGCTGCAGCAGCCCTGGAGACGCACCGGACATTCCCACCGGCACGGCACGGCACGGCACAGAGAGCAGGGACCACACCGGCGGCTCTCCACACTGCCGGGTCACTGCTGCCCGTTCCTTCTGTGTCACACAAAGGGACGTTTCCGTGAGTGGGGAAAATGCTGGGTGAAGAAGCTCGGACACTGGGACACCAGCAGCCTGGCCCCTGAGGGCCGCCCTGGACGGCGGCCGTGACCCCGGCCTTTCAGGGTTCCCTGCCCCTCGCCCCGGCTTCTCCCTAACCAGCTCAGCTAGGCTCTGTCCCGGGGTAACAATGAGGGACCAAGGCCAGCAGGCCGGAGCTGTCCCTCTGGCAGACATGCCTTGTGCCATCTGCCCATCCACCACAGCCCCGGGATCAGCGGGCCGTGACTGTGAGGTGGGCCAGTGCCCACTCTGTCCCCCAGGCTCCGAGATCTCGGCGGAGGCACAGGGAGCCCAGGGGGCCCAGTCAGTGCCCTTCCTGGGAAGGGGGCTTCATTTTCTCCTCTGAGGGGAGGTTGCCCCACAGCCACCTCTGCAGCCCAGAATGAAACGTCTTCCCACACCTGCGTGCCACACACCTCGCCACAGAGGTGGCCGTGGCCTCCCCGATGCATGGAGCGGAGAGGGGGGGAGGCTGGGCCTGGAGCTGGTTTTGGAAGAGCCCGCAGGACAGACGGCCACCTGCTGACCAACCTCACAGGACCCCCTGGAGGTGCCGTGTTGTGGGGGCCCTGGTGCCGGTGGGCAATGGTCACTGAGCCACATGGCCCAGCAGGGCCCGGAGCCATCTCCACATGATGGCAGGAGGAACATGGAGTGGCCTGAGGTCGCCTCCACTGTGCGTGAGGGAGGACAGCATGGGAAGGGCCCCGGAGGGGCTGAGCACGGGGACTCCAGACTGTGCAAGGACCGCTGTGGGTCGGGCTGGGGAGAGGAGGTGACAGAGTGAAGGGGTGAGATGGTACCCTGAAGGACAACAGGCACTTCGAGGTCAGGACAAAACAGAGGAGCTCAGGAAAGAGGCAGGGAGGGCAGAGCATCCAGGAGCCAAAGAAGCCTCAGAATGGACACACAGCACAGGGCACTGAGGATGACACAGTGTGCTGCTGCCCCCTCGTGGCCACAAAGGACATTGCCACCGCCAGGGTTCTGGGCGCGGTAATGCAGCAAGCTTGCCCACCGCTCCAGTGCCTTCGTCTGCCATCCACCCATCTACGCAAGATCTAACTATACACACACACACACACACACACACACACACACACACACACACACACACACACACACACACACATCTTGTACACTACCCCCCCGCCCACCCATCATGCGCCCATCTGTCCTCCC
>NW_022900924.1:22226401-22254075 GCF_012274545.1 Fukomys damarensis
ATATCTCTACACACACACACACACACACACACACACACACACACACACACACACACACACACACACACACACATCTTGTCCACTACCCCGCCGTCCACCCATCATGCGCCCATCTGTCCTTCCATCCACCCAGACCTCTCCCAATAGCTCCCTGGGCGGAACAAGATACACCACAAACAGAAACACGAGACTCAAATAACAACCCAAGGCAGCAGTACAGAGACGGTCCCAGCTGCGCTGCTCCCTGCCCCGGGATCCGTGCCCCCAGTGTCGAGTGACGCCACCGCCCGGCACACAGCGGGCCGCCAGGAGGGCACAGCGCACCTATCGGCGACAGGCGGGCAGCTCTGCCCTCGGCCACACAGCCAAGTCCCGTGGCTCCAGCCAGTTTGTCACCAGACACCTGCCACCTCTCCGCTGCCCCCGCTGCCTCCCCTGCACACCAGCGCCCCCAGGAGGAGCCACGCCAGCCACGTCTGCAGCCTGAGCTGTGCTTTCTCTTGTTCGACCCGGTCGATCCCAAGCGCCAGTGTCAGCGTGGGCTTGAAGAAGACATCATCGCTAGGATACCTTACGGTCTGCCACCCACTTGCTCTCCCAAGGCCCAGCTCCAGTCTCACTAGAAGGCACACCAGTGTGCATGGCCTCATCTGCACGCCCCGGGGTGCCCGTTCCTGAGGATTCCCACATGTTCTGGGGCCCCAAACTCAGCACCGTCACTCACAAGGCCATGAGACCCCCACGTTGCAGGACACTGATGCCACCTGCCCTCCCGACAGCCGGAAATGCCTCCACGAGGCCACATGCACCCGCGGTTGGGAGAGGGCCACTGGCCTAAGGGCACACATGGCCCAGGGGCCTCGGCACCAAGTACCCCAGGGCAAGCTTCACCAGTGCCTGCCGCCCTCAGCTGGCAGATCAAAGCTGGGGAAAGAAGAAATGATAAGGAACCCCCCACAAAAGCTGGAACTGCAAGAGCTGGAATTCTTGCAGCCACAGCTCCTGCTCAGGCGGCATGGGAGCCATCTCTGACCCCATGCAACACCCACAGACATTGAGCCATGACTCTTCCTGTCCAGGGTCCTCGGCAGCACCCTGCGAGGAAGGCGCCATGGCCGTGTCTGGCTTGAAGACAAGGGAACTGGTCCCCTGAGCATGAGCAGCCCAAACCAAAGCAGCACAAATGGAAGGGTGCAGAGGACAGACATCCATGCCCATCTGAGAAGAGCAGGGGGTCCGGTCTGGTCCTGCCCTGTCCCCAGTCGATTTCACCCAAGAGGGAGGGAGGGCCCTGTTTGGGGGATCTTCCTGCCTTCTAGATGAACCTAGGAAGCCTCGAATTTTTAGCATTGCGAAGTTGTTTCAAATTTTCCCAGGTCTTGGACAAACCCATAAGCTGTTTGCAGTCTGGGCCTGGGCTCTGTTCTGCTGGCTAACAAACCCTGTTCTGCAGTGGCATCCAGGGAGGGCAAATGGCCATCTCTCCAGCCTTGAGCAGGTCACCCACATCTTTGATGAGATCCTGGCTGTTCCATGGGTCAGTTCAACACACCCCAGTGCTTGCAGAGTGTAGGGTGTCCTCTAAACCCTTGCTCACTCCCAGGCCATCTGATCTGGCCATCAGCACAGCAAATGTGTATTGTTTTTATCCATAGAGTATGGACCTAGAGACTGACACACACAGAGGTTGAGGGTGTTGCTAAGGTCACCCAAGGGACCTCGGTTTGAACCCAGGACCTGACATACGCAAACCTCACCGCCAGGCTGTGCTGTCTCATTATGGAGACACCCATTTGGGCTCAGTGGCCATGGCCTGTGTTCAAAATGAGAATGGGGGAGGCCACGGACAGTCTTAAAGGAGACAAAGCCGGCTCATCCCGCTCCTGAGTGGACTTGCATTTCTTCTCTGTGTCTGCAGCCATGATGGAGGGAGGGACCCACCGCCCATCAGTGACTACAGCTGGGAGGCCCCATGACTCACACTGGCAGCAGAATGCTGTCCCCACCAACAAGGGTCCCCTCCTGCCACCCTAGGAGCTGCCACACACCAGCAGGCGAGGAAAGTCCTCCAGGCAGTCACTGCTCCTCCAGCCTGGCCCTAGGACAAAGACGCAACGTGACAGGTGTGTGGGCTCAGAACCAAACCAGCCACGCGGCAGAGAGCTGGAAATGAGCTCTCACTGTCTGCGCCCTCGATGTTTGCAGGTCATTTGTGACGCAGCAGCATTGTCATCTAAACCTGCCCAGTCTGCAAGGCTGTAGGTCAGTGCTGACATCAGTGTACTCCTGGGAGAGAAAATCAATCTACTACTCATTACAACCCACTTGGTTCTTCTCATCAAAGAACACAATTTCCATCACAAGCTCTGTGCCAAGACTTGTCCAAAACTCACTGTGGCCAACAAACGGGTGGCATGATAAAGGTGTGAAGGACAAGCACAGGCCAGGTGCACACTTCTTATAAAATATTCACAGTATCACTGTCAACACAAGCACCATGGTCACCATCACCACCACCGCCGCCGCCACCACCACCATCAGCTTCATCTTCATCACCACCATCGCCATCACCACCATCATCACCACCATCGGCACCATCGCCATCGCCATCATCACCTTCACCACCACCATCATCACCACCACCATCACCTTCAGCACCGTTATCCAGCGTGGTCTCCAGCCAGTCCCTCCCCCTCCAGCTGACCCAGGTCCTAACTGCTGGCCTCGGTTCACGTTAAGGGTTCATCTGCTCTGCATGCCTTTGCTGGATGTGTGTGCCATGCTTCTGACAGCAAGACACTGGTTCTCACATTCTCACAATTCCAAAGTGTCCCCTGCTCTTCCCCTTTTCTAAAGCCACCACTTGCAGTTGGTCAATAACTTCAAGGCCTCGGAACAGATGTACGACTGCCCACAGGGGCCGGGCCGGCCATGGGAAGGCCAGCAGGCCGGACGGCATTCTCTCCATGCCGGTTCCCTGGGACTGTACGGCAGGCTCCCGCCCAGAAGAGCCCACTGCCCTCCTCTCTGGTCTGCCGGAGACCTGCTGTGCAGGAGGCTCTGTCATGAGGAGCAGGGCAGCAGCCTGGGCTCCAGGGAGGCAGTTGGGTGTGGTGGACACTGGGCCACACTAACCAGGCCACTGAGATCCAGCTCTGAGCAGGAGCACATGTGCCAGGGCATTGGGTCTTCCTAATGTTTAGGAGGCAGGAAATGGATTTTCAGTTCATCATCCCCTGATCTTCAGCTCTGGTCATTAAAATTGCTTAAACACCTCAGGAGCCGAGCAGCGCACACCTGCAGTGTGGGCCTGGCTCATGGCCACCGATAGGGTGTCTTCTGGGGTGCTGGCCAGGCAGGACTCACCCTGCCCCTTCCTGACTCGGCCACCTTGGGCCGCACACCAGACAGCTCCGGCATCAGATGGCCCCTGTGCTGCTGTGTGCAGAGTGGCAGAGGCGACACAACGCCCTCACAATCCACTTTCTAGCCAGGACCCACTTCCGGGCTCATTACAGCTCCACCGCCACCCCCGTGTGACTCTCCGGGTGACTCCACAGAATGCGAGTGAGCCAGGTGCCCACAGTGCCACGCTGCGTCTTCCGGGGAGGGATGGGAGGAGACATTACTCCGACGACTAATGAATTTGTTGAGGCGGAAAATAAAATGAACAAGCAGAGATATCATGAGGGGAAAATAAAAGGAGAGCGCCGTCCGTCTGCAGGCTGCCTGGAGCCAACAGCAGCGTGGCTGTGGGGTGACAATCACGAAGGCCGCGATGAACCTCCTGTGGGCCACATGTGTGCCCGACATGGCTCCACAGACTCAGAACCGTGCCGGTGTGGTGTCTCTAACGTGTGGCGCTCCTCCGGTGCTGGGCACAGGTCTGCACTCCCTCAGGCATCTGCCTTTCACTGCTCCCTTCCAGGCAGGTGCTCTCGTCACCTCATGGGACCACGAGAAAACCAAGGAGCAGTGAAGGTCGTGGCCCACGCATGCTGATGAGTGGCAGAGCTGAGACGGAGCCAGGGCACTGTCCCTGAGCCCCACGACGGTCCCCGTGGTCACCTGTGGACACACGTGCTCGCCCTGCACGCCAGTGCTAGGCAGGGTCAGCAGTGACTAGGGACACAGAGGTGCACAGAGCTGCCCCTCACGTCACCTCTGCTTGTCCAGCCTCAGCCTGCAGTGACGGTCCCCACAGGCCCCAGAGCAGACCCTGACTGGACCGCAGTGACTCGGCGAGGACCTGCAGGACCAGGAAGTTGATGGGGTGGCAAGAGACCCAGAGCTGCAGGAGCCAAGCAGCAAGGAGGCCTGGTCCACCTGGTGTCTGAGGGATCTGCATGTGGCTCCCTGGTGCGCAGGGAGCTGATTCCACTCCGTGTAGGTGGCGTGGCCATGGCCGAGGAGCTCTCTCCTGCCCACCCACCCTCCCGGGAGAACCCAGGTCAATGCCCAGGCTCTGCTTCCGGGCAGGCGTGGCTGAAGAGGGGCCAGTTTCCAGCGGTGGGAGGAGCCCCATCCCCGGCCAGCAGGGCTGAAGCCCCGGGGTTCACAGAGGCTGAGGCTCTGCTTCCCAGGCGACCTTGCTGTTCTCACAAACCGGGGCTGACCTGCCGGCAGTGCGTGAGGGACAGGCAGGAAGGAGGAGGGGACAATGCGCATGCGTGGGGACCACAGCCTGGCCTCACTCACCTCCTTTCCATCCCCAACTCCTTCCTCCTGAGCTGCTGACAAGATGTCATCGAATCCATGCATGGCTCGATAACTTGGAGCACAGATGTCTCCGAGGTGGGCAGCAACCTGTCTTTGCCCACAGGTGAAGCTCAAGGCTTCAGCACAGCCCTTGAGGAGCCTGACCCCCTCTAGCCCCACACTGAAGCAGGGGCTGTGGCTCAGACAGGCGCCGGAGAGGGAATGGAGCCGGCCAACAACAGCCGGCAGAGTAGGGCCAGGGCCCAGAGGTGCGCAGATCCGGCTTGATTTCTCCCTCCTGGGAAGTGAGGGTGCGGCAGTTTCCTTCCCTGCCCCTCTCCCTGTGTTCCGACAGCCCACACCCACCCTCAGCAGCCTGGCTCGGTGCCCAGGACGACAGCACTGCAGGAAAAGCGAGTCCCTGGGGTTCAGACTCCCTGATGGCTGGACTTGTGGCTTTCGATTTGAATTGAAAAATGTTAAAACTCGTGAGTTTTCAACCTAATAAAGTGATTTGGATTGTCCAATGAAATGTAAGAGATTTAAGAAGTTGAAGAATTAAGTGGGGTTCCTTGGTACCAGGGATCGAACTCAGGACCTGGTGCTTTTGAGACAGGAGTGGTGCCACTGAGCTAAATCCCCGGCCCTGAAGTGAAGTTTTAAGGATGAGCCTGTTCTACTTCCTTGTGGGGGTGAGAACACGTAATGGGCTGTAGTAAGCCCCGCAATATGTGGGTGAGATTGCTGGGTTTGCACATGAAATGCTTGGGAGAGGAACTTGGGAGAGAGGATGGGAGAAAGTAGCCTTTTTGTGGTTTTGTTCATTTTTAATTCGAAGCTTGGCTAAGCCAGAGGTGCTTCAGGGACAGACAGCACCTGACACACAGGCCATCCGCATCCTGCCCTCCACCCGACCCCCACTTCCCATCCCAGAGCTGGGCAGCTGCCCTGCAGCCTCCCCCCACCCCCTAGCTCCCTGCCATCCGTGGACAGCCACCTCCATGCAGACCCTACAGTCTCTCTGTCCACTTCCCACTGCCTGGCACTGGGATTCCACAGAAGCCACGACCCACAGGAGTGAGGGGGGCTGAGAGCGCCATCCCAGACACACACACAGCCATTGCCACAATCAGAGCAGTTCTGGAAGCAGAGAGTACAGCCAGCGCCCGGCATCCTCAGGGTTCCCAGTGGGCACCCTCCCCGCTAGAGCCCAGAGTCGCCCCTCAGGAAGACCCAGCCTTTGAGGATCCAGCATCGTCACCGCCTCTGCAGGGCCGGGCTCCGGGGATGCCAGGACTCCCTCTGCCCTGGGGGTGGGGGGGGTGTCACTCTCCCCACCTTCGTTGGTCCCTTTTAGGGTTGATTCGGCCCTGCACTATACAATGGAGGAACAGGATGGCCGCTGGGCCCACCTGGGAGACACAAGGGCGCCACTCAAGGGACATTGGGCAGGCAGCCACTGGCAAAGGGCTTGGGTGGGTCATGGGCTGGCCGGCAGCTGCTGACTGCATCGGGGCTGCAGGGAAAAGCCCTGCCAAGCACAGCCTCGGAAGGCCTCACACAGGAGGTGCATGGCCTGCGCCAGCGCTGTGGGATTCAGTGGCTTCTGAAGAGGAAGATGCCGCCCACCCGCTAGAAACGTGTGTCTCACGTGACTTCAGAGAATTCTGCGGAAGGCGGACCCTCCCTGCAGGCCAGACACAGCCCACAGCTCCTCTTCCATCGGGAGGCACCAGGCTTGGCCAGTTCCTCACGCAGCACAAAATGCTCAGCACCACAGCCCCAAGGAGGGAGGTTTGTTTTGGCCCATGTTCCAACCCAGGGCAGCGGCTCCGGGGAGGCAGGGTGCTGAGAGACAAACCCCAGCACCCATGCGGCCACAGTGCAAAGCCTCCACACCCTCAGAACTGGGAAACTGGGCCCACGGAACCAGGAAGCAGTCTGTTCCACGGACCAGAGCCTAGCAGATGACGACAGGACACTTTCCACCTTTCTTTATGAAGCCAGAATTGACCTGATTATCCAAACAGACAAACAGTGAGCAATGAAGGGAAGGCAGAGGAAAAGAGAAGGACGGACCAACTCAGCTCACAAACACACCGCCGAAATCCTCAAAACTTAGCAAATTAAATTCTCTGTTCATAAACAGAAAAGCATAATCAAAACAAACCACAGCTAGCATCATGCTCAGTGGTGAAGGAGCAGAAGTTTTCTTCTTTGAGCAAGACAAGGCAGGAGTGTCTGCTCCTAACCCTCTGCAGTTCAGTCTTTCGGTGGGGATGGGGCCAGCATCGGTTCAGCAACAGAAGGAAATCAAAGCGGGGCACTGGGAAAGAAGCAGTAGGACTGTTTCCACGATAGGCAGCTCCATCAGCCCAAAGAATCTCAGCAGCCTAGAATTTAGCAGGGCCACAGGATACAAGACACACACACACACGCGTGTGTATGCACACTCCCAGGCGTTTGCACACATGCGTGTGCACGTGTGCTCGCTTACACACACTACATGCACGCACATGCACACGCAGACTCACATGCATGCACACACACTTCTGTATGCATCTGGCCCTCCACTTCCTCAGGTTTTTCATCTGCAGATTCAGCCAACCATGGATTAGAAATATGTGAAAAAACGGTGTCTGAACTAGGTTTTCGTCATCATGTTCCCAAAGGAACAGAATACAACAAATACTTATGTAGCGTCTAGGCTGCATTTCGTGTTACAAATAATATGGAGATGATTTAAAATATACAGCGGGATCACACAGGTTTATACAGAACTATGCCGCTTTTAAAGGAAACTTGAGTATCTGTGGGTTGGGTATCTGGGGGTTTCCTGGCACCACCCTCCTGTGGATACTGAAGACCACGTCCAGCAATGCATGACAGGAGCAGGAATAATAAATACTATTCGCAGTCACTCGCTCCAAAGGCGTGCACACTTAGGTGTGAATAGAACAGCACGCACACTTCATCGGTGCTCTGAAATCTAAGTGGTGCCACAGGGAAGCAAAACAGCTCTGAACAGATGTGCAAGTACTCTGTGTTCTTAAAGAGACTGTCGATCCTTCCAGTTTGATTCAGAGATTTAATACAGTTCCAATAAAAACTCTAGCGTTGTATTTTATGGACACAGGAAATCTGACAACAAAATGTAGATGGAAATGCAAAGAAATTAGAATATTTAATAAAAGTTTTGGAAAAGAAGAATAAAATTAAAGGATAGTAAAAGATAAAATGAAGTCTCCCTAGAGAAATGGTCAGTCTGCTTGTCACTGGGTCTCCAGCCCACAGTGCCCACAGGGCAGGCAGAGGTGCCCGCCAGTGCTTTTCCAGTCTGGGCCCCGCAGGCGCCCCAGCAGCCTCCAGCAGCTCCTCCTCTGGGCTCCAGGGCTGTGACTGCACACAGAAGCCTCCCAGAGCTTGGGGGTGGCCTGGTCCCCAGAAGTCAGGCTGCAGGCTGGGCGGGAGTCCAGGATGCCCACTGTCCATGTGTTCATCCGTTCTTCTGTTGGTCCGTCCAACCCCAGGCCCAGGCAGGAGTGCAGAAAACAGGGTCTGTTTATCTAAAGTCAGCTGTTGAACTGCTGTGCGTAGGAAAGATGTGTGCTCGGGTAGGAACTACTGCCTGTTGGGGAGGACAGCACTGCAGGCTCTCTGATCACAGGCTGGAGTGGCCTTTGAAGTCTGTCGCCACACTCTAATCTAGCACTGGCTGCAGAAACAACTCACAGGTAAGAGAATTCCACGGGACGGAAATTCTGCTGAGGAGAGCTGGGAGGTCTGACTGACCTCCGGCCCTGGGAATCAATCTTGCCTCTTCCAGCTTCCTGTCTGTGTGGCAGTCGGGGTTTGAGCCCTGGTAAGGATTCTCCCTTAACACGTGGCACACAGGGATCGTGGGCAACAATGCCCACCCGCCAATTCTGCACCAAATTCCTCTCCCATCCGCCATGGGCCTGTGGTCCCAAGGCCCAGCCTTCCCAGTCTCTGTTTCTTATGCAGTGTTTGGTATGTAGGAAGGGGCGGTTGCCCTGAACAAGCAACGGATGCTGTTGGACACTGCAAGCAAAGTCCTGCTGTGTCTCTGGGTGCCACTGGCTCCCCAGGGTGGATGGGGCCTTGTGGCTTCGGGCCAGCAGGCATGGCACCCTCAGAGGCATGCAGGGCCCTGAGCTGTGGGTGCTGGGCAGACAAAGGGCTCACTCCAGAGAGCCAGGCACCCCTGCAGCTGGCTCTGCTACCCTGGCCACAGTACCGGCCAGGGCCACCCAGGGTCCTCCTCCCACTCGATGGGCAGCACCTGCCTCCTCACCCTACCTGTGGCCTGAGGCTGTGGTCCCAAAGACAGATCCAGCATTGTCTTCTCCTCTCTGTGGCTGTCAAGGTCAAAGTCTTCCAGCCCCAAGAGAGCAGGTGCTGAGTGGGCCAGGCAGGACCAGAATGAGGCTCCGGAGCAGGCCCCACAAGTAGTATGAGCGAGGAGCCTCTGTCTGGGGTGTTGGAAATCGGGGACTCCAGTGCAGTCTCAGACCCCAGGACTGCTTCATGGACTGTCAGGCCAGGCTCCCCAGAGAACAGGCACCTATGAGATGTATTCATGGGAGCCAGGGGTGGTGGAGTCTTCAGTTCCTGGCTGACGAGGAAAAGCCGCAGAGCAGAGGGGTCTCAGGGACCAGAGACACCGGGCACACGGAGGGTGTGGCTTGGGAGACGCCACAGCCCAGTCCCCTGGGCCACCCTGCCCCTCGGAGCTCCCCAGGCAGAGGGGCTTCCTGAGCTTCGGAGAGCGCTTACCACTTTCCCGCCACTTGGAGATAAATCCCGAGTTTCTTGAGAGAGCTGCGGCCAGCTGCCTCAGCCTCCCCCCTCCTGGCCTGCCACACTGGCACTGCACCTGATCCTGCTGGGACGGTGAAGCCAGCACCTTGGGTCAGGCACCCTGCTGCTGCAATCCCAGGAGAGTCCTCCTCTGCCTGCTCCAGGCCCTCGTCCATGCCTCTCCGTACTTCCCAGAGAGCCCCCCACACCTTCCACACACACAGAAGGGGAAACTGAGGCCAGCAGACCACAGGTGGGGCTGCCAAGTTTGGCATGAAGGTCAGAGGTTCCTGGTGTGTTGTGTCTGGCAAGGCCACCCTGGCCGGGGACGGGCACGTTGTTCTAAGGGGTGACCGATGGACCTGTGCGTTTGGGGCACCAGAAGCCGAGGGCCTGGGTGGACCCTGCATGATGCGGGTCACAGGGACTCGGTCCCGGGCCCCCCTCACGATGGTGGTGGCAGAGGCCTCTGGAACAGCTCCGGGCCATCCGGTGGCACAGGCACAGTGGGAAGAGCGGGCAGACAAGCCGGGTAGCCCTGACACAGTGCAGACACCGCGCTGCAGACCGGGCCACAGCCAGAGCCAGGCTCGGTCCTCAGGTCAGTCCGGCCTGAACAATGAGGGTCAGGCTCCTTTGGAACACACTTGCCAGTGCTGCCCTCAAGTGGCCGCACTCAGAAAGGCGCATAAGGCCGGTCTGCTCTGGCTGCTACAGGTGACCGGAGTCATGGGGGACTGGATTCAAATTCAAGTAATCATCAGTCACAAGTTTCTAATCCTTTGAAAGAATAAAAGCAGCTGAAAACACAGAGCCCCCTCCAACTTTGAAGGTGTAGAATGAAGCCCAGTAAATATCAGTTACCATCCGCTTAAGGTAAACGCACACTTTCTTTGGCTCTTGAGATCGAAAGTCTCTTAAGGGACCAGGACTTCTCCCTGTCCCAGCTTTATTTTGATGGTTCCCTCCCAGAGCACCAGCCTTCGCTCTGAGTCTTGATGCCATAATTTCCCCTGGGCCAGAGGAAAACACCCCTGCCACGTGATTTTATTGGGTTTTAATGTGATTTTGCTCTAGGTAAAGAACGCAAGAAGCTGATCGGCCCAAGTGTGGAAATACACACAACATTTGACTTGGCCAAATGGCGTCCCGCCGTCTGGTTCCACTGAGGCCGATTTAACCATGAGGCCCCGCTCTTGGTCGGAGAGGTGAGTGATCCCGGCAGGGTCCTCTGCTGGGAATGAGACAGGAAGCGGCAGACTTGGGAAAAGATTGGACATTTGGCCCCCACTTTTCCTTCTGCCATGGGGTCCGCCAGGCACAGATTTCATTCACAGATGCCTCTGTTTTGAAGTCCGCGGTCACCCCAGCCCCGGGACAGGAAATCCTCCCGGAAGGTGCCAGGTAACCCGCAGGGCGCTTTCTTGGGGAGAGCGTGTCACTTCCACTGGGGCTCACACGGCCACCAGACACCGTGTGGGGCTGGGGTGGGACCCGTGCCAGCCCACTGTCCAGACAAGGCCTCTGTGTCCAGGAAGAGTGGGCCAGGCCCTGGCACGGTGTCGCGAGCCGCAATGTCAGGATCCTGACAGCAGATCCTAAACCTGAAAGGAAGGGCAACAGGAGAGAAAACAGTCTCACAGACTTGGTTCCAGGCTCGTGCTCTCTTCCTAGCAACGCCCCGTTTATTTTTCAGGGTGGAGTATATATAGGCTAAAACCGAAACCAAAAGTGTGAACAGGGTGTAGCTGACTGCAAAGGTCACAATGCTCTACAAAACAATTATTATGGGTTACATTTGCTAGGCAACAGGTCAGACCACCAGTTGAACTAGCCCGTTGTTATGGGCGACGGCACGTCCATGCCAGTGAGGTGACTCAAAATTCAATCATGGCTGTACTTATGTCAAGGCTCACCACAGCACAGGGCCTTAAACACATGACTCCCCAGGGTTTCTGCTGCAGCAGCAGAGGATTGGCAAATTGGGCCACAAGGTGATGAAAGGCAGATGCTGGATGATTTTGCTAATGTTGTAGATTTCATCTGTATTGTCTGGGGGGGGGGTACTAGGGCTTGAACACAGGGCCTTTGCACGAGCTACGTCCCAGCCCGTTTTTATTTTTTGAGCCAGGGTCTCACCAAACCATTGTCCCCCAGCTGGGCCTGAACTTGCAATCTGCTGGCCCCGCTGCGGGGTGCACTGCGGCACGTTCCTCCCTGGAAGCCTGTCTAGCTCACGGGCTCAGACCCCCACAGACAGCACTGGTGAAGGAACAGTTTCGGGGAACTCCATGTAATCTGGGAAATGCAGCATTTCCTTTTTCTCTTTCCTAAACTGAAAATACAGCCAAAATGCCTGGTGCTCAAGGCTGACCTTGTGTCTGGGGCCACTCGGAAGTCACCTTCTGAACACCCCCAAGGTCCAGCTGGCCCTGTAGGAAGCAGAGGAAACCTTAACAGATGGGGCCTGGTGGGAAGTCTTCACTTATTTTTATTTCTATTTTTGAAACGGGGTCTTGCTGTGTAGCCCAGGCTGGCCTCGAAATCATGGTGATCCTCCCGCCTCAGCCTCCTGAGTGCTGGGATTACAGGTGTGCATCACCACACCGGGTTGGAATTCATAAGTCACTGGGGAAACGACTGTAAAGGGAACTGTGGGGCTAAGGTCTCTTCTCTTTCTGTCTTGCACTCCAGACCACGAGGTGAGAGGACCAGCCCCACCCCTACCTTCCCTTCTGCCTCATCCTCGCCCAGGCCACAGGCAGCACAGCCCAGAGTAGCACAGCTCAGAGCTAAAGCAGCCTTTGGCTCATGCAGGCCAATCCTGTGTTCGTGGCTGTACTGACAGAGCAGGCACCTTCTCCTGGAGTGGGCACTAAGGGGATGGTCCCACCCCTGCAGGAATGGCCAGGTCAGGACTGCCCAGAATGCGTCCACCTGCCAGGGTCCACAGGACGTGGCCTGGCTGTCCTGCTGCTCTGTGCTCTCTGTGAGGCCCCTGCTGCCCCAAGCCCCGGCCCTTTTGTCCCCCAGCCAGGCATCCACAGCCCCAGCTGCGCTCAGCAGATGGGAAACAAGCTTCAGCATTCCTGTTCGGATTCTCGCAAGTGGGCAAAGGTGATGGACGGGTCCTGCAGTGTCCCTGCTGACGACAGGCCCTGGGCCTGGTGTGGCAAGTCACACCTGGAAGGAGAGTGCGGCCACCACCCAGCAGGGACCTCTCCCCTCTGGAGCATCCAGTCCCCTGCAACTCAGACAGCAGCCCCAGGCGAGTGAGTGTCTGGGCGGCCTGTCCAGGGCTCCTCTGGGCTATTCGCGCCCTGCCAGCCGACATCCCCAGTGCCCGGTGCCAGGCGAGCAGCTCCCAGGCTGCCTCAGGAGCCCAGGCTGTGGGGCAGGTTGGCTGCCAGGGTCCCGGTGCACCCTGCAGCACTGACCCCTAGGGGACACGCATGTCCAGGCCTGTGTCCCCAACCTGCTGTGCTAGGGGAGCTGCTCACCAGGACTCGGGGCTCCAGAGAAACCAGGGTGTGCTCTCTCCTCAGCACCAAAACCCAGCCACTTGGACAGCAAGGTAGGGGAGCTTGTAGGAGAAAGGGATGTAGCTGCTCTGGACACGGAACAGTGGGAGACGAGATGGAAGCCTGGTCTGCCCGTGTGGGTCAGTGCTTACTACAGGGCTGTGCAGCCTTTGAACAAGAAGTACTGTACAGAAAGATACTGGAGTTTCAGATCTAATTCGTACAAAGAAAGAACAATGAAATGATGTTTCCATGCTTCACCCCTAACGGGATTGACGATCATCATTGGGTGGCGGGGGAGAGGAAGTGGGGATCTGAACCATTGTGCATCTATGGTAGGGAAAAGCCACACCCCTGTTCTTCCAGCAATCAGGAAGCTGAGGCAGGAGGATCACAAGTTTGAGGCCAGCCTAGACTATGTGATAAGAACTTACCTCAAAAGCAGAGCCTCAAAACAAAAAGCTTTCCACGATGCGTCCTTCCCAAGGGTCGCAGTGCAGCTGTAGGAAACTTGGCACCCTCACCACGCCTCCTGTGAGAGCCCCTGAGAAGGTGAGGTAATGACAGGCCACGCTGTGCATCATCTCCGTCTCCACCTGGAGTACCGAGGACTCAGTGATGTCCTGGCACAGCATCTCAGCTCCCCATCTGGGAGGCGGTGATGAGGCTGCCTGGGCCCCAGCCCCATGCAGAAGGCAGCACCAAGAGGCAGAGGCCCAGCCAGGTCAGGGGCACCAGCGCCCCTGCACTCAGCACAACTGGCACATGGAGAAAACACAGCTTTGAGTCTAGGGGGCCCTGGGGGAGCGTGGCTGGCAGAGACGGGAGACTGGGGACGGAGGGCAGCGAGGGGCCAGTGGCACCAGGCAGGAGGGCATGGCCAGACCAGTGCCAGGCTCTGGTCCAGCCTGGGGCTCAGGTGCCCTCCAGTGGAGTTTGTCTTCCAGGATTGCAGTATCACTGGCCTTGGTACCATGCAGCCTCTGGTAGCACAGTGGAGCCCATTGCGGTGTAAACACGTGTACACACACCCACGTGATCACCACCGTTCATCGCCATCCCGGTGTCCGTCACACACACGTGTATCTCAGGGGACTCCAGGAGGGTTGGGGGCAGGCCCCATGCAGACCCGCCTCTAGGGAACCCTCCCTTACTTCCCATTCTGAATGGGGAACCTGAGGCAGGGAGCAGTGAGCCCACTGTGTCCTGCCCACAGGGCCACGCAGAGGGATCTGGAACCCAGGGCTGCACGAAGTCCGCGCCTGAGAGGAAGGGCAGCAGGCAGCCTGCGCTGGGGCGGCTTTCACTGGTGCTCCGCCCAGGACAGGCCCAGATTCTCCCAGTGGATCCTACAGAGAGCAGGGCTCAGCAGGCCTGTGGTGCCCCCGGAAGCCGCCAGGGGGCGGCGTGCACGAAGCTATGCATGGCAGGCCCCGTTTGTCCCGCAAGGGGCTCTTTCTCTTCAGCTGGTGGTCACCCTTCCTCAGGCTGCTCAGGCGTGCACGCCCCATATGCATATTGACATGTGTGTGCACACAAAGATACCTGTGTATGGTAATGCACGCACACACAAATGTGTGCACACGTGCCTGGTGTAAATACACATGCACGCACAGGTATACACATGGATGTGTTCAGGGGCCCCCAGACACACGCGCACACAAACATGTTTCAGACATGTACATGCATGCACACACCCCTGCGTGCACAGACATGTTCACATGTATGCACACAAACATGCACATGTGTACACATAGGCACGCACGCCCAAATACCTAAGCATGTGCACACATGTGTGCGCACATTCCTCAACAAGGCCTGGCCACAGCGGGCCTGAGCCAGTGCTTGCTGGTGCCCTAGCTGCAGGTCGGGCACTGGCAGCCCTCCTCTGCCTGGGGCGTGGCACCTACTGTCCCTCTGCTGTTCACCAGCTTCTCGCTGGGTTCAGTTCTGCTCATGCCCTGTGGGGCACACCTGGCCTGCAGGTGGGTGCTGTGCTGGAGCTGTCAGCAGTTGAAAGCCAAGAGGCTTCACAGGCACCATCAGAAGCCCGGCCCTTCCCGTGCCTGCAGCCCTGAGCTCGGCACTCCCACTCCCTATGCAGCGCACAGCAGGTCTCCAGGCCGCGCCGGGCCAACCTCATGTGTTGGAAGAGCACCCGCCAAGGGCCGAGGCAGGAGAGGGTCAGAGGCTCCCCAGGAGCAGGGGCCAGGACATCTGCAGGCCGAGTGGAGCGGGGGCCCCACCCATGCTGACTCAAACCCCAGGACCTCGGTCGGATCTTGGCCTGGCATGGACCCCAGCCCAGTGCAGCACTGCCCTGACAGGAAGAGGCAGAGACACCGGGCCACTGTCCGCGGCCACGCCCAGAGGAAGCCACCAGGCTCACAGAACTATCTCAAAGTGCCACTCACCTGAGGACCTACAGGGAGCGCAGGTGAGCAAGATCTGGGTTTTCAGAGCCACTCCAGGAGGTTCATGACCCTGGGCCTCTCTCCTGGGTTGGTTTCTGGGGTTCCGGGACCTGGCAGAGCCCCCGGTCAGCACACACCCCGATGGCCAGTCATGAGTGCTCCCAAACGGCCTGCAGCACACAGCCCTGCACAGGCCAAGCACTGCAAAGACAGGTGGTGTTGGCGACGTGTCACCCAGAGCATGTCATCCCCTCTGCCCCACGGTGGCCCTAAGTGCCATAGGAAAGAGGACACTGAGGCCGAAAAGGGCTCTGCCACCCTGCAGGCCACATAGCTGAGCCACGGCCTGAAGCTGCGAGGAGATACAGGAGAGAGGGAGGGAGAGGGAGGAACTCGCAGGTGCAGGACGTCTTCTGGGGAGACAGTCACAGCTGTGAGACACCAAGCGCCACCTGCCTGCTCCAGGAACAAGGACATCACCCCACTCTGGGAGTCACCCCAGGAAAGCTGGGTAGCGAGGGGCCAGAGGCCAGGAGAGGCTCGTGGAGAGTGGCCAAGGACCAGGCTTGGAGCAGCAGAGACTGGGCAGGAGGCTTCCACCCTGGATCCTCTGTCCCCAGGAGAGGAGTCACGTGCCCACCCTCCCATCAGAGTGGCCTGTGTCCTCTTCACCCCACAGGCCACAGAGCGGCTCTGAGGCTCTTCGGCTGCAGCCCTCGGTGTCCTTGGGAGATGCACGGTCTCCAGTCACATGCAGGTGCCCTGCAGGATGGGCCAGCTTGGCCCAGGCACCACAGGAAGTCTTGGGAGCTAGGGTGGGTTTCGGGCAGTCCAACCTAGTATGGATTCCCACTGTATCTGGGTTCAGAGGGGAGGAAGGCAGCTACTGCTAACATGGCACTGTGACAGAACTGCTAGGGGCTTGTTCTCCCAGCATCACAGGACTCTAAAGGAGCAAGGGCTCAGTGCCTTCCTTCTCTTTGTGCCCCTGTCCTAGTGTGACTCTGTCCTCAAGGTTGCAAGATGATTGTAACAGGAAGCTCAAATAAACAGCCACACCAACCCACATCCCTACAAGAGCAGTGCAGGGACCTGCCCATCTGCTGCTATCTCATTGGTCAGGGTGGTCACATGACCACCTTGCTGCAAGGCGATCTGGGAAATTGAATTCCATTATGCTCCCAGAGTAACACGGTCTCTGCTGGAAGAAGGAAGAGACTGAATATTGTTGATCTCTCCCAGACATCGGTCCACAGTGTCTGCTGAGCTTCCAAAGCATTAGAAACAGCCTTGGGATGCCGCTGCCTCAGCCTCCTCCTCTGCCGTCCCGGGCCACCTGCTGTAGGGTCCCAGCCCGGCAGGGGCAGGGAGACTAGGCACTTGGGGCCTGCGGTCTGTTGGGGTCGGGACTCACAGTGGAGATCTCTGGAACACAGGAGACAGTGGCCCAGGCGGGCGGGGACGGGAACCACGCACCTCACAGGCTTTCCTCGTCACAGGCAGACCCCACCAAAGAGCAGAGATTCACTTCAGCTCAGTCTGGAGAGGTTTCGGTCCATGTCGGTGGCTCCAGGCAGTCGGCCTGGCAGAGAAGGGAGCTGCCCCCCAGCGGGTGGGCCTGAAGCACAGGGAGATGCAACCTTCCGGGCTGCGGCCACACCTCCTAACCGGAAGTGGGTTATCAGCCCCGTGGCCCATCCCCTTCCTGAAGGCCCTGCACATTGTCATGGAAACCAACGCAGCTTTCCTGGGAGGAGGGCAAGTCCACTTGTGTCTTCCAGGGCAGGCAGGGCCCTGGCACCCACAGGTGGGGACTGCACGGGGGATGCGGAGGCTGGGTATGGGGGCCACTAGAAGCTGGGATGGCCATCACGGATGCTGAAGAGGCCAGGAGCACGGAAGAAGGTGCTCCCTGTCACCTCCAGTCCTGGGGTGTTTCGGAGCAGGAAGACGCATGTACCTCCAGCCCACGCCTGTGTCCACAGAGCCTAAAGCCCAGAGGGCCCCATGTCTAGGGAAGTGGCTGGGGAGCAAAGGGAGGCCACGTCCGAGAGTGGGCACAGCCGCCCCACCCTGCCCCTCTGCCGTCACAGGGGAGGGTACTGCTGCTGTCAGATTCCCCAGTGAGGTACACAGCTCAGTTGGTGCCCAGTCTACACATGGTCCTGGGCCCCAAGCTCCCAGCTGTCCCCTTGCTGCACAATCTCTGTCCCTTCCTCAGTGGACGGATGTCCAGTACCACCAGCTTCCCCCCCAGGAGGGCAGGTGGAGCCCAAGTTGAGCCCCAGCCTGGACACACCTGCTGGGTCAGTGCCTGTTGGGCCTGGGGCACCTTAGACGCTTGGTGGCCAGTGAGAGGAGGTGTCTCTGGGGGCCCCTGGAAGCCATCAAGTGCACAGGCCCCGTGGACAAGTGGACCACAGTAGGACCATGGCCAGGCCTTGTCCCTCCTATCCTCCTATGTGTCCAATGTCCACCTCCAGGGCTTCCCATTGTTATCTGCTACAGGCGGGGAAATCACCACTTCCTTCCGACCCTGCCCTGGAAGGGCCCGGTGTGGCCAGCTTGTGGTCAGGTCACGGCCTGGTTCCCATGTCCTCGTCTGGAGCAGGGGCATCTTCCAGGAAGAGAGCAATGGGCACAAAGCTGTGAGTTCAAAACGGGCTGACCCTGTGGCTTCCTGTTCTGCTCACACCTTCCTCCCTGTGCCTTTCAAGTCCCGACCAACCGCAATTTCATGGAACAACCGGAAACTTTCCTCAGAGTAGAGATCAAAGCCCAGCAGAGGCCACCCACCTCCCTGAGGGTGCGAGCTTCCTACCATCTGTGTGCAAGGCCGGGAGCTAAGGGCGCTTCAGAGGGCGTCCTGGGGGGGACCTCCAGCTGCAGAGTCCTAGGACCCAGCCCGGAGGTGGTGGACAAAGCTGACCAAGGCCACAGCCAAGCACTTGCGGCATTTGGGGACAAAGTGCGGGGACTCTGGGCCTGCAGTACTTAGCTGGGCTGAACATTTCATGAACTTTCAATTCTGCGACAGCCACTCCACTCTACCTGGGCCTCCACTGCTCCAGGTGGACGTCACTGTCTCTGTGAGCTGCTCACGAGAGTACCAATGTGTGAATAAACAGAATGATCACCGCTTGGCCACTAAGGGTGGCCTGTTCTCCCCTGCATGGCTCTGGAGCCCGGGGTAGCAGCACCTTCAGAGGGGAAGAGCTTTCCTGCTGTCTGACTGGGGGTCAGGCCGGCCGGAAGTGTCCAGCTTTTTCAATGGAAATCAAAGTCATGCAGGAAGCCAGGGAAGAAGCTGGTGCCTGACCTCCCCTCCAGGCAGGCGGCGTGCACAGGACAGGGGTCACAGTGCTTCCTCAGCCCTGCCCCTCCAGGCTCTGTCTGCCACCTGGGTCTGCTCGTGCCTGCTCCAGCACCCACTGTCACCAGCCCTCCAGGGATGTGAACTGCTTCCCAGGGCCAAGGCCAAGGCCACAGAGAGCCCAGGGAACTCTGTCCCCACTTGTCATGAGGCTCCTGAGGGCAGGAAGAAAGCCAGCCTTTGGCTACACCTGGGAGCCAGGACAAGGACCCCACTTAGAGGTGGCCAGGACCTCGAGGCTCTGAGGGGGGACACAGGGTTCGGGTGTGCCAGGCTGTGTGCACCATGGCTCCCTACGGGCACCGGGTTTCTCTTGGAGTGACAAGAATTTTCTGGAACTGTACAGAGGTAGGGCCACAGATGAAGGCTATAGATGCCATTGAATGTGTACTTGAAGTGGGGAAGTTTCACAAAGTCGGAAACCAAAACAAAGGAGAAGAAAATCTCACCACACAGACACAAGGGAGGTGCAGGGCAATGGCCACGCACCAAACACCACGAGCACACGGGGCACTCAGGGTCCACACAGCATCAGCGGCTCTGTTCCTCTCAGCACCAGGGGTTCCGGGCCCTGGATCCGGGTGTCGCAGCTGGTCCTGCTGGGACCTGTGTCTGGCCATCCCTGTGTCCTCCATGCTTGTCCCTCAGGGTGCATC
The DNA here is from genome assembly GCF_012274545.1 of Fukomys damarensis. Classification (NCBI taxonomy): domain Eukaryota; kingdom Metazoa; phylum Chordata; class Mammalia; order Rodentia; family Bathyergidae; genus Fukomys; species Fukomys damarensis. The sequence goes on from NW_022900924.1 coordinate 22,245,885, forward strand.
TGTCTCCAGATCTCTTGTTACTTACGCACCTGGGAAGGGCAGGTGAGGTGGGGCACACCTCTCCACCCAGAATCTGGAAGGCTGAGGCAGCCTGGCCAACTCAGCAACTTTGAAAGACCCGTCTCCCCTTGATGAAATAGAAAGGGGCTGGAGATGCAGCTCAGTGTGAGGGTGTGAGTTCAATCGCCAGTATTTCCATTCTTTAAAAAGTGAAAAGGGTGGGCCGGGGACTTATTAGCTCAGTGTTTCTGCTGCCCGCCTTGCAAGTGCAAGGTCCTGGGTTCAATCCCCGGTACCAAAAAAAGAGAGAATTTTAAAAGTGAAAAGGGCTGAACACTGCCTCACTCCACTCCACATTGTCAAATCTCAGACCATGCAACAAGAGCTGTGGGGACCACACCAGACTCAGCAGTACAGCCAGGGTCCCTTTATGAGCTCCTAGGACGGAGACCAGGGTGCCAGCTGCAGGTGGAGGCGTACTGACTGAAAAGGGACATGGAACTTTCTGGAACTGAGGGAAGATGTGTCACTCCCAGCCTGCTAGACGCCAGACAGGCCAAGTTCATGTTCCCTCAGTCCAAGAAGGAATTCTAAGGAGGAAGGCAAGTTAAGAGTAGGAAAATGGAGCAAGGAATTGCAATGGGGGACAGGAGTGGCCCCTGAATGGGTTGCCGAGGACTCTACTTCTCTGAGAAGTTTTATAGAGCAAACTCACAAGTTGGGTACAACTTAGCTCAAAATATAATCAACCAAGAGAATTATAAGGATAGCAGCTTGACCAAGGTTAGTCCAGTGGTGGCCAGGGCACTGATGACAGTCTTGGTCCTGACAGGATCTCTGTGGTCCAGGGGTGGGAGGGGTGGCCACCCAGTGAGACAGTGGCTTGCTGGTGCGGAAATTGCAAAAGGGTGGCACCAGTCACCTCAGCTTCCTGTTATCCTCGGGGGAGCCGTAGCTCCCTTCAGCTGTGCCTCAGCCACGGTGCCCACGTGCTTTCCTCGCATTTCTGCCAACTGAGGTGTCTGTGACAGGATGACGGGCGACCCCTCGGCGGGATGCAGAGCCCTGAAGCTGACCTTTCCCTGGACCGCTGGGTCCCACACAGCACGGTCTACCTCACAGAAATCACACCGCGCCACAGCCACCCTCCCGAAGTCCACCCAGAGAGAGAGCGTGAGGTGGGCGACACCAGGCAACCTCAGACACGCCGGCCGCCTCTCTGCCTGCCGCCTGTTTCCCAGGAAGGAGGGAAATGGGGAACACCATGACAGCCTTTTTCAGAGCACCTGGCTGGTGTGGGGACGAGCCCATCCACCCCATCCACTCCTTCCGGTGTCCCTGATCCCCTGCTTGGGTGCGACGAGGTCCCTGTCATCACCTGTGCAAGCTGGCACTGCCACGGGCACGCAGACTCTGGACAGGTAGGCAGAGTTGGCCTGTGGGCAGGGACAGCACCCTCCCCAGATAACCAATGCAGAGGAGATGCTCAGGCGAGCACTCTGGTCCAGGGAACACTCACGGGCAGGCTGCTGGCATGGCATGGGTCAGACCAGGCTGCTGCTTGACCCTGTGGGGTGCAGGCATCCCCACCCCTCAGAGCCCTTCACCCCAAGTGAGGGTAGAGTCAGGAGAGCCTAGGGCACAAGTGACCAGGGAGGAGCTTGTGGCCTCTGAAGGAGCACAGCTCACAGGCTGGCTGTGGAAATGTCTGGGGTCACATGGAGCAGATGCTTCCTCTAACAGATGCCAGCTGGATGTCTGCCGGGAGGTGCCACCCTCTGCCACCTCCCTGGCCTCTGCTCCCCGCTTTTCCCCACCCCTCGCTGTCTGGGTGCTGGATGGCACCCACGGTATTTTCATCCCTTTGCCAACATTTTTAAATCAGGACTTCATGTAATCTGGAGTTGCGATTCCCCCTAAAACATGGCAGGCCTGGTGAGGTCGGGCCAGGATTCACTGGGCAGATCCAAAGCTTTTGTGCACCCTGGACACAGACAGGCGCCACAGTGTGGCCAGGGTGGTGAGACAGGCACAGACACAAACCCCATCTCTCCACACTCCAGGCACCAGTCCCAGACAGTGGGCAGGCCTCCAGGGGTGAGAGGGAGACAGCAGGAGGGCCCAGTGTGTTGTGCAGACAGTTTCAGATCTTAAGGTGAAAAGCTCTGGGGACAGACAGTGCCGGTAGATGCACAACACTTGGAAAGTATTTGATATCACTGAACTACACACTGAAAAATGATTAGGATGGTCTGGGAGGCTGAGGCAGGAGGATCCCAAGTTGAAGCCTAGCCTGGGCAACTCAGCAACTTTGTGAGACCCCATCTAAAAATGAAAACTGAAAAAGCGCTGGGGACTCAGCTTAGCGCGAAGGCCCTAGTACTGCAGATTTCTTTGAAGCTTAGGGTGTAAATCCTATTTAAAGCATGTTTTGCACCAATAAAACCTTTTTACTCAGCAGGACAATGGGTGGGAAGGATTTGAGAGGGTCTGAGCCTCGATATCCACAGGGAAAGCACAGCCAGTGTGTGCCAGGGAGGAGCGGCCCTTGGCGCATCCTCTCCACAGAGCTCACCAGTGCTGAGTCCGAACACGCTGACCTCAGACTGCGGCCGCTCCCCATCCTGGGCCAGCATTCAATGCCCAGGACCTGGGGGGACACTCGGGAAGGAAGCAAAGCAGATGGAACCAGAGCCTCACCTCAGCGGACGTGGGCGGGCGCTCACCCCCTGGGTAGCCCCTGGCCTGGGGCGGGGCCTGAGCACCATCCTGCCCACAAGTGGCAAAGCTGGCGTGTCCCCCCCACAGGTGACCGTGGTCTATGTGCGCAGCTCGGGCCAGGGGTGCGAGCGTGGCAGTGGCAGGGCGGCTGTGGCTGTGTTTGCGGTTGAGCCAAGAGGCAGTCACCGCCTTGGAAAGGGTCACCATTTGTGGCTATGCCGAGTGGCCTGGCAGCTGCCCTGAATAACTGCAGTCCTCAGGGTGCAGACACATGAGGATAGGGCCAGAGCCAGGCAGAGGGTCGGTGCTGAGGCTGTGTTCTGTCTCCTGACACCGGATGTGCTTGCCCTCCCAGAGGAAGCATGACAGGCATGTGGTGGAGGCAGCAGGCCTGGCAGTATCCACCCGGAGATGGGGAGTGGGCACTTGCAGCCTGCAGGCAGTGTCTTCATGTGGCAGGGGGTGTCCCTGGGCCCCGATCCCCCCAGCAACCTAGTCTCCACCCCGCTGCCTTCCACAAGCGGCACAATGGGCGAACCTGTGAACTGCTGGGGCTGCACAGACTGACACCAACTGACTGCAGCACCAAGCTCGGCAAAGATGCTGGTGAAACAGGAAGTCCAATACCGGTTCCCGGACCCCACCGCTGCCCACAGCTGAAGCAGTGGCTGTGACCATTCAGGGCTCCTGAGTCGGAGCTCCAGGAAGACTTTCTGGAAAGGTGGGAACTGAGCTAAGCCCAGAGTGCAGCTGGAGCCTACCTGCCAACCTGCAGAGCTCACTGCCTGCCCAAGCCGCCTATGGCCAAGGGAGAAGTGGCTCCGTACAGAACACTGACCACGCAAGGACGGCACGAGGTGGGAGGACATGCAGAGCCTCGCTGGACTCCCACTGGCCTGCAAACCCAAGGCCAATCCTGTTCACTGGGCAGGGCAATGTAGGCCAAAGTCCGGATGTGGTCTACTCCCTTTTCCCCTTGCCTCTCCTGGGCCCTCTCCAACCACAGGCTTTGTTTTCATTTATTTATTTGAATTTCTGGGATTGAACCCAGGGCTTTTGGGCTGAGCTGCATCCCAGCCCTTTTTAAAAAAATTAGATTTTGAGATGGTCTTGCTAAATCACCAAGTTGCCCAGATGGGCTCCAACTTGGGATCCTCCTGTCTCAGCCTACTACAGTATGCCACCGCACCCATCCATGTATTCTTAAAAAGCACCTCCGCAAGTCACTTTTGGCTGCCTTGATAAATCCCCACTGGCCTTTGGGATTTTTCTGGGCGGTGCATGTATAACCAAATGTGGTTCCCATGGCAACAGCCCAAAGACTGTAAACCTAATTATCACTCACTGAGAGACAAGCTCTCAGAGTCAGCTCGGTGGTCTCTCTCAGCACAAAACCACCCTGGGTTCCGTGAGCAGATGGCTCCTCTCAGCTTGGGATGTTCTAAGCAGGACGATCAGGCCCTGCTCTAAGTGTCTGGCTGGAAAGTTTGCATCTCACCCATTTCCAAGTCCCTCAACGAGCACCTTTGATATCCGAGAGGAGCCCAGCTCTGTGCCCCAAGCCTGCCTTTGATTCTCGAAGTCTCCCCACAGCTTCCTCACCACAGGTTTCTGGGATGCATCTCCCCCCAGGCTCCCACAGGAACCAACCCCCCAGTTACACAAAATAACAGAATTCGAAACTTTTATTAATAATGGAAAAGACTCACGTGACAGAAGCCAGGAAAATATGCAAAGAAAACAGGAGTCTTTGCTGTACCAAAAGCAGCCATGGCCTGGCGACGAGGGAACGAAGCCGAGTGGGCAGAAGCGGGGGTCTTTGCTCCACTCGGGGCCGGCCCCACACAGCCTGGGGACTCAGGGCCACAACCCGGCTGGACCACCCGGGACTTCATGAGGCACTGTGGGTGCTGGGCCTTGGTCCTCCCAGCGCCTGCTCTGGACCCCTTCGCAAGGCCTGGCAGACATCACACCGGCTTTCCGGCAGCCTTGGCAGGTTCAATTCCCACCTCACAGGCAAGCCCTGTGCCTCTACTAGCCTGACCTCTGCCTACTTCAGTTCTGGGGATTTACCGAGTCTCTGCAAACACGTGAAAAGGCAAATCGTTTGGGGGTTTTTGGTAAATAACCCTTTTCTTCCTTTCTTTCTTCTCCAGTACCAGGGACCTAACGCAGGGTGTTGCGCTTGCCAGGCAGATGTGGTGAAAAGGCAAATCTTAATAACCGCTGCAACTTTTACCAGGTTAGTTCCCTCGAACCCATTCAGGCAGAGGGAGAGATTTTGTGGAACACAGTAAGCACAGCATTAGATTAAGAAATTCCTAAACTGAGTCACACTAATGCTCCTTGGGATGGCCAGGGACAAGTCAAGGTCCAGCCTGGGGACACCCAGCACCCCCAGAAGGAGGGAGGGGTCAGCGCTCACAGCACCGCTGGCTAACCCCACCATTCCACCTGGAAGCTGCCCGGGCTCGCTCTGCAAGCCCTGCTCTGGGCTCAGGGCCAGCACTGTCCAGACCTGCAGCCTGGGGGCAGCCAAGCCGGAGCTCACAGTGCGGGCATGTGAGGGCCACAGCTCAGTGGGAGGGGGTCCAGGGGAGCCCAGCCCTGTGCCCCAAGCCTCCCTTTGATTCTCTGTCTCCCCACAGCTTCCTCACTTCAGGTTTCCGGGATGCCTCCCCCCTCCCCCGGCTCCCACAGGAGCCAACCCCCCAGTTACACAAAGCAGGGACTCCCTGGGCCATGCAGCAGCAATGAGCCGCACCCCAGCCTGTTGACAAACTGAGTCCCCGTTTCCACTTGAAAGTCAAGGACAGAACTTGCTTTGAGGCTGGGGGTCGGGTGGCCCCCAGGTGGCCCTCTGTGGCCCCACCAGGTGCTGAGGGTTCTGCCCTCGGACTTCCCGGCAAGCACTGCAGAGGAGGAGGTCATAGCAGCCCCTCGGAAGCTGCCCTGCCCTGGAGCCTTCATCTCACACCCCGCTCGACTGCCCCACGCCACCCCGCACTCTGCTTCCTGCTTGGGCTCACAGCACTTGCCCGGCCCCTTCCCCCAGATCACCAGCCGGCCACCCTCTCTGTGGCCCAGAGTCCCAGCGGCACCACTGGACCCCACATGTACCCAATCCCGGGTACATTTAGGCATGGACAGGAGCGGAAGTCGCCATCACAGTGGGTGCCACACAAGCCACGCATCTGGGACTGTGCCCTGACACACTCTCACACAAGCGCACATTCATGTTCACGCCCTGCTTACACACACACACACACAGCATGTTCATCCAGATGCAAACATTTATGCTCACAAGGAAGCACACAGGAGCGCCCCAGTCCTCCCACACCTGTCTATACGCATACTTGCCAGCCGCACCCTTCTCAGGTGGGGACACACGGGCCTGGGGCTGAGCCCGGGAGGCTGAGGGGAATCCCTCCTTCTGTCCCTGCCCTGCCTGCCCACCACTGTACCCTCCAAGGGCCCATGCAGCTTGTCACCTCTGCCGTGGGTTGGTGGAGAGGCCCCACAAACAGCCCTGGTGGCTGAGTGACTGCTCTCCCCCATGACAAGCACGTGAGGGTCACCCTAGACCCCATGTGAAGCATCTCAGGGCAGCTCCAGGCCCCAGCTCTGGTGGCAGCCAGTGGTGGATGCTGCTGTCCATCACATGGCCCTGCATGGCCCTGCCTCTGAGATCTGTGCTGGACTGGACAGGCTTGCTGACACCCTGTGCCCCAACTCCCCTCAGAAGGCAGGCACAGGGAGGTCCCCAGCCTGGGGCATCTCTGATCTGTACCAAAGTAACCCCGGAGAAGAAGCCCAGGCCTGCCGTGCACAGAGAGACAAGCACTCCCTTCGTGCAGAGCAGGGGCTCATCCAGCCCCACCCCAGAGGGGAAGAAGGGCAGCAATGTGAAGGGGCCTGGGCACACAGCAAGGCAGGAAGGCCACACGCCATGGGGTTTCCTAGCACCAGTGTCCAGGGCAGGGACCCCACAGGCAGACAGGAAGCAGGTCCACGAGGCCTAGGGCCTGGGAGGAGGAGGGAGAGCAGCTGAGTACTGGGGCTGGGTCCCTGGGATGAGAAGGATGCAGGGAGGTGGCGAATAGGCCTGCAGCCCACAGGGAGCAGAGAGAGGTGCAGAGTTGGGGTGCTGGGGCAGGGGAGCTCCGGCCACCATGGCCATGGGGCTTGTGCCACGCACACTGAAGCCCAAGGCCAGGTCCTGGGGCGTGTACCTTGGCTTGTAGCCGGGGCTCCTGCAGGGACACTGGTTCCTGCTCAGTGCAGCTGCAGCCCCGCCAGCCTTCGCAGGGAGTCACCGCTGCCTGAGGCAGCTCATACTTGGCTGGGAAAACTCCACCGACTGTATTCTGGACGCATCTTTTCTAAAACTCAAGGGAAGGAGAATGGCTCCTACTCTGGCTTCCAACAAGGAGCCTGAAATCGCCCATCGGTCACTACGGAAATCTATAATAACCTAAAGTTGCAAAGCTACTGTGGAGGGACCGTTGTTCCTCTTTCAAGCTTTCTCGGACTTTGTAAACACTGCCACAACCCTTTAGTCCTCAATAAATATCGCAGTGACTAAGAAATGTCACACACTATGACCCTGGAAGGCAGAACAGCACTGTCCCTGTCTCACATGGGGAAGCCGGGGCACATCAGGCACGTGGGCTTCGGGGAGTGGGACCCTGCCCTCTGTGGTGGGTGCGGCCCGGGTCAGCCCAGTGGGCCTGGCTAACCCCGAAGGACCAGACCCAGGGAGCCCTTCCCAGCTGTGGTCGCAGGAGAGGCCACGACACAGGGGTGAGACGCTGTTCTTGTGGCTCTAAAGATGGAGGGGAGAACCTCGAGCCAAGGACTATGGGCACCTTTGGAATCCCCAAATGCAGAAGAGCCTCAGGAGTACCGACTGACAAGGTCAGCACTTGCGACCCTCAGGTAACAGGGGTAGTGTCCTCCATATAAGGTTCCCCGCTCTCTGGTCTCGGCCTCGAGCCCCAGGCAGACAAAGCCTCATTTCTTCACCTGTGCGAACCAGTTCTCCGTTGATGGCTATTGGCTGGAAATGGGTCATGTGCCTGCCCATGAGCCAGCCCCGCAGCCCCAGAGATCTGTGCTCTGACTGGCCGCCTCTGACCCACATGGCCAGCCCTCCAGCCCAGATGGAGCCCGAGCAGGGCGGAGCTCGCGTAGGCAGCTGTGATGTCCCCGCCCACATTCCGGGGTGGGGGTGGGGGGACTCCCATGGCCGGGCATGGCACCCAGCGTATGGAGCAGCTGCGGGACCCTCCGGACGGCGCTGGGTCCTGCTCCTGGCCTATATTTGCTTGTTTTCGCGGAGTTTGCAGACTTCAGAGCTGGCAGCCTGCAGACCAGGGAGAGAGCGGCTTTCCCCGCTTCCAATGGCTTGGGCAGGGGCAGGTGCCCGCGTCCTGGCCCGGCCCAACGCTCGTTCTGCCCACCTCTCCCA
>NW_022900924.1:22254731-22268087 GCF_012274545.1 Fukomys damarensis
CTGCCCACCTCTCCCACGCCGGGTCCCCCGCGCGCCCTCGGCAGTGGCCAGGGACAGCTGCCCCCTCCCCGCGGCAGCCGGGTGACTCACAGCTCATCCCGCTCGGCCGGCCCTGAACACTTAGGGCTAATTCCTTTGGCAACGGCATCAAAGCCAAAGAGAATGGAGGCCAAGTTCCCTCCCCTTTTAAAAATAAAATAAAACAGAAACAAAAACAGATCCAGGCATGAGCAGAAGCAGGGCTGTGATCATCTTTCCTCCCTGGGAGGCTGTGCAGGGAGGGCGTGGCTGGCACCTGGCTTCCCTGGGCTTCTTTCCCAGCTCCCTTAGCGGACGGCAGGTGCTCAGGAAACAGCCGCTGGATCTGATCGACTTCCGGCTCCCAGTGCTGGATAAGGCCCTCCGCGTGGCGGCAGAGAACAGGCCCAGAACCAGAGCTGCGGGCCCACTGGGCAGGGGTTCAGGCAGGGGAGAGTGGGGTGTTTGGTCACCAGTGGCTGCTGGCTGTGGGTGGGACTGGTCGCTGTCCACAGCACCGCCATAGGGCCTGGTCACGTGGGCGAGTGCGGGCTTCCTTACCCGTGGGTACAAGGTTCTGGAACAAGCATCCTCCAAAGAACCAGAGGAAGCTTAACCACCATCTCTGGCTTTTTCTCGGGCATCACACAGCATCATTAACCCTCTAGTGACAAGCCCTCTTGAGTTAAGAAGGACTGTAGGCCCCTCATCTTGAAGGATAGGTTGGGGTCAGGGTCACATTGTAAGACATGTATGAGAGATGGATGGTGCAGCTGCAGCCATTTTGTGATAATAGGTCCTGCCTCAGGTGACTAGTGGGTAGGACATTCAGTCTTTGAGGTGATTTATCCAGCCTTACTACATACAGGTTTTCTAAAGTGTATCAGGCATCAGTAAAACTAGACAGATGGACCTCAGATTCAGAGCTGGATCAGAAATATCTTTCCTGCAAAATACTACATCGTCCTGTGTGGCAGAACAATATCCTGGTGACCAATGAAGCCAGATGGGTGACATGTCCTGGCCATGATGTCAGATTTTGTAAGATGAGATCACTGTAAAGGGCACATGGGGTTGGTGTTATTTTTTATGAATCTGCAATTATTTGTCTAAAATTTCCAATTAGAAAAACGTGAATCTAGGCTGCCTGGATCTGCATCTGCCTGTCTGCCCCAGGCTCCCCTGGAAAGCTGTCCAGAAGCCACATGGGCACCACTGTGATGTCAGCAGACAGAATGCCGCAGAGGCTGGCTGTGAGCAGACGTCTGGGACACACGAGGCCTGGTGGGCACCACGGACCTTGGCCAGCTGCGGAGCCCCTCTGTGCAGGTCCTGGCGGGGAGCACTGGGCGGCACGGCTGTGGCAGACAGGAGCTCACCTGGGCTTAGAGCTGAGGCAGCAGCTGCCGCCCTCCTGCAGTCCTAGCTTCCCACCTCTGCGTGTGTGGAGGGTGGGGCCTGCACCAGGACTGAAGCCCACGGGAGGGCGCTGGCTGCTTCACAGTGGCCCCTTTCTTCTCTGCAGGGGCCAGGGAGACACAGGAGGGGCTGTGCCCGCTTCGCAGAAGAGACACTGAGGCTCAGAAGTCAAGCTGTCACCACTCTTCGTATTTACGGACGGGAATTCTGGCGCAGTTCACCTCAGAAGCAGCTGGACCAGAAGATGAATTCAGGCCGCGTGGCACCTGTCATGTAAAGAAAGGCCAGAGTGACCCCACCTGTACCAGTACCCCAGGTACATCATTCTGGGGTAGCTCCGTTCTGCTGACACCTTCACAGGTCTCAGAGACCAGAGTGTGGACATCTTCAGGGTCCTTTACCAGCCACAGAAGTTTCCACAAGCCTGGAGGGGCCACTTTCCGGAAGCTTCCCTCTTATTATGAGTTGGAGTAAAAACAAAGGGAGATCTGCAAGTGCCTGGCCTAGAGTCGAAGCCCTCTGGGGTCCTTTAGTTCTGTCATCTAACGAGGCACAGACAGGGGAGCCCACTCCAGCCCAGCCCTGGGGACAATGAGTAACCCTGCCGCTGCGGCTACCTGTGCCAGGCAGCAGCCGGCTGGGCTTCCGGGAGCTGTGCTGGTGATGCCTCAAGCTCTCCTGCCTCTGTCCCCAAGAGCCAGGCCTGGCTCTCTGTAGTTGACCTCCTTGCCTTCTGCCTTGGTGTCCTGTGTCCAGTTTTCTGGTTGGACTAAGAAATCCACACTTGTCACCCATTGGATGAAACACAGCAGTGCTGTGGGCCAAACAGTGCTCCGGCATCTGTGCTGAGGTCCTGGGTCACGGACCTCTGAGGTGACTTCCTGCAGAGCTGGGTTGCTGGTCACAGATGTGTGAGAGAAGGAGGCCCTGCTGCTCAGGTGATGGCACAGACACACAGGAGAGGCTGAGCCAGTGACGAGGGACGGGGTGAGGTTCTCAGGAGTCCTCGGAGCTCCTGTGATGTAGAGCATCTGGGCTCTTGGGCTCCTCCGCTGGACCTGTGAGGCAGGAAGGAGGCCCCTGTGCCCGGCACACGGTCGGTGCCTACTGAGCATCTGTTTGGAGAGCAGGACGGACCCAGGTGGCCCCAAGAAAGAGAGTCAGAGAGAGACAGAGTGGCCCTGCAGAGGGTGGGCCAGACAGGGGTCCCCCAGTGGCCACGGGGCACAGGGATGTTCTGGACATGTGACAGGAGTCTCCCCTCGAGGAGGCCCGGGGCTGAAGGCCACTTTGTCACCACATCTGGCAAAGCCTCCCACCACTGCACAGCGTGGCTGCTCAAAGAGGGACCTGGTGATTCCCACGCCACCTGTGCCTCAGGGCAGGACAGAGATGGGTGTGCATGGGGTGTGTGGTGGATGGGTAGATGTGGAGAGAGATAGGTAGACAGGTACACAGACGGTGCACAGAGAGAGACAGACAGATAGACAGAGGTGTGTAGATACCTGCAAATGGTGGGGTAGGAGGTGGGTGGGTACAGGGAGAGTCAGGTGTGGAGAGAGGGAGATGCATACACACCTGAGCAGATAGATTTTTAGGTAATTGGTCTATATGTAGGTAGGTCTGTGAGCAGATGATAGTTTATAGACGTGGGCTGGATCGGTGGATAAGGGTAAATAGTTACAAGAGAGACAAATGACAGATTAGATAGGTGATAGGCAGACAGATGTGTTGGCAGATGCAGGCAGAGGGCAGGAATGTGGGCAGACAGCAGGTAAGTGTGCAGATAGCAATGCAGGTAGCTGGCAGCAGACAGACAATGTATTTGTAACATTGAAGGCAGCCAGCTGATATCAGCAGGAGCACCAGTGGAGACCAGGCCCTCCTACTGCCCAGGCGAGGCCCACCCAGGTCTCAGTGTCTCCTTTACCACCGCAGGCGCCTGCCAAGGATGGCACCCACCCCAGGCCTCCCAGCCAGGCCTGGCGGGATGGACCTGCATGCGCTCTGGGGCTCTGAGATGAGTGTGGCCAGCGGCCAGGCGTGGGGGATGCTGGGAGCAGGCCCAAGTGGTCCTCCCAGAAGTAGGACATGGGCAGTTTCACTGCCCACAGGCCCCAGGCTCTCCCCATGCCCCCTGCGGGTACCCAGGAAGCCCCTCCGTGGCTCCGAGTGCAGGCCAACAGCTTGTGTGGAAGGGAAGTCCTGGCCGCACAGCTCCAGCCTGGCAAGGAGGCTCCAGAGCCCCAGGCAGCAGACAGACACCATCCCTGTGTGCCCCAGACCTGCCTGTTGGGTGGCATGTTGTTTCCGGTTGTGTCTGTGGTAAACTCAGCTGTGAAACGTCTCCGAGAGAGTCGGCGGACAGTCACCACAGCACTTGCTCTCCAGGTGGGAGAAATAAATAAAAAGCACAGGGCCTTGAATGCACCTTTCCCTCCGGCGGGAGTCTGGGAGACAGACAGGAGGTGTGCAAGCCCAGTACATGTGGCTCCCTGGAGGCCACACATGCCAAATCACAAGTCCTGGGCTGACAGAGCCGCAGGCTGGGGACGCAGCTCTGGGTCCTCTCCATACTCTGCTGAGCACCTCCAGAAAGCATCTCTGCCTCTCTGTTCCACCAGCCACCTTGGGAAACCTGTCCATCCAGACAGGGACCACGTGGCGGCGGGGAGCTCGCCCCTCCCACACTCTGAGCCCAACCCAGAAATTGGGTGAGCAGCCAGCTTGCACTGTGCACCAGAACTGACAGACGGGCACACCCGAACCTGAAGTGGGCCTCCGACTCCCCAGCCAGGAGCCCCGAAGGCCCCGCATACTGGGGAGCAGAGCAAAAACTGGGCGGCCTCTCTGGGTGTCCTGAGACATGGCTGATGGGGAAGACACCCGGAAGGAAAAGGAAAAGAAAGCCAGTAACCCCGGAGACCATCCGAGTGCCTGACAGACTGTGGAGGGTGGGAGGGCAGCCGCGGTGTCGCGAGGCTTCAGGAGCAGGGTCCTCCCACGCAGGAAGTGACAGGACTGCGGCACATAGGCCACCGCTGTGCCCGCGGTGGAGCCGGGGTCACAGGGAGGCGGCTCTGGGGGTCACTTCTGCCTCTGTGCATGTCCTGCAATGAGCATGCTGCACTGTGAGTGAGCAGAGGTGCCTGGCAGTAACTATGGTGTCCCCGAAGGACAGCCACTGCTCTGTGGTTGGACCCCGCAGGTGACAGACCTGTGGTCCCACCTGGGGCCCCAGAGGCCCAGTCTGGCACCCTCTGGGATCCTCCATACTCCCCAACCTTCCTGCAGCAGTGACGGCCAGGACATCGGGCGGGGGACAGCCCCGGACAGGCTGGGTGCCGTGTCCCGTCCCTGAAGTCGATGCGTGGGAGCCAGTGCTCCATCCCTCAGCTGTGGCTGTCTGTCCACGCCTGTGTCCAGCCTGGGCGCCCTGCACAAAATGACCTCAGAAGACAGCGGCTTCTTGTCCTGCTGGAGATGATGCCTTCATAAGCCAGGCCATGCCACACAGGACCCGGCCAGAGTCCCAGAGGCTGGTTCCGGAGGGAGTGTCGCAGGAAGTTTCGCTTGGATCCCAGCACAGCCCCCACACCATCTCCCCGAGAACTTCACAATGTTCAGCATCCTTCCCCCACTGCCCCGACCTGCTGGCAGCCACCCCACACTGCTCTGCCACATCCTGGGAGGCTGGGGCCCCACTGTGGTGACACAGGCTGGGGTCTGGGCAGCCTCCGCCCAGCTCCGACTGGCGATTATTCCCACCTTCTGTGTAATTATACTCACCACCCACACAGGGAAACTGAGGCAGGGACCTTTACCTTGCGTGTAACTGGGCCATCGCCCCAGCAATCTGGTCCCATTCCTCTTCCGACCCAGATGGCCTGGGAATCAGCCCCAAGGGCGAGGCCTGGATCCAACCCAACCTGTTCTCCCTGCAGACCATGAAAGGGAGAGGACTCTTAGCACTAGGGCCTGGCGGGAGATTTCTGGACAAGCTGCAAGCTCTAATTTTATGTGGAACAGCGGTGCTGTAAAAGTGCACAGTGCCTCACACACTTTTCAAAACACTGCACAGAGTAAAACCAACCCAAAGCCAAGCCCACGCCATGAGTGGATTCAGTCCTTCAGACCCAGATATAGACCCGGGCCCTCAAGGTTCTCAGGAATGCAACCCAAGCTGAGCCTCTGAGCAACTTCACATGTTCCAGCAGCTACTTCTGAAAAAGTAGGCGCTGGGCCTGGGGCACCTGTAGTTCCAGCACTCTGGGAGTCTGAGGTAGGAGGATCCCAAGTTGGAGCCCAGCCTGGGTAAGACCCTGACTCAAAAAGTAAGTGTTCAGTGTGAAGGCCCTGGGTTAACCCCCAGTAGCACAAAAAACAAAAGCAGAAAACACCTCTTGTAGCCTACATATACAAACAGGATCCATGCAGTGCCCAGCACTTGTAGGACTTAGGACACCCCACCCACCTGTACATATGTGGGGCCCCAAGAGAGAGGTGAAACCCTGGCCAGCTGTGGCACTCAAGGGGCTGAGGCTGTGCAGCTGGCCTGAGTGTAAAACTTGAGTCGTGTGAACCACAGCCAGAGTGTTGGGCACTGGCCTAGACAGTGCCAGGAGTCTGAAGTTTAGCCAGGGGGCCATATATCCCTCCCTCTGCAGGCAACTGTCTGGACAGGGTCAGCCTACCTGGAAGGCCACCTGGTACAGAGCTGGGAGGGAGGCCAGGCCCAGGTACATGCAGCCTGAGTCCCTGCAGACCATCCCCAGGACCAAGCACAGGAAGGCTGCCACTGCACCAGCTTGCATGCCACCTCTTCCTTGTCCCCGGCTGCCTCTTCAGGCTCCTGTCCTATGCATCCAAGGTGCCTCAGCTGAAGCAGCTCCTGGGAGGGGAGATCCAAGACCCCCCTCAATGCTGAGATGCAACTAATGTTATCAGTGTGAGACTCCATGTGGGGCGGGGAACTCCAAAGGACTTTGCATTTGGCAGGCAGAGCCTCCTTCTTCTCAGAGACACATCTTGTGGCACACACGAGATTCGTGTGGCCCCTGACACACATGTACACACATGTGGACACACACACATCTGAGATCAGGGCCGGGCGACCAGAGTGGAACCAGACAGAGCACCTGGCTTAGGGAAGAAGGCGCGGCCCAGGACTACACCAGCTGTTTTCAGAACCCTATGGGAAACACAAGGCTGCCGATCCCTGAGTCCACAGAACAAGTTCACAGCTTGAAACTAAGGCCTTGGGGGCCACCTTGGCCGCATGGGGGAGCGTTCTGGAGAAGCTGGGGTACAACAGTGAGAGCAAGGTGCCTCCTGAATGGGGTGCTGCTTTCCCTAAGGCTCCATCCTTTATACTGTGTGTGTACGGAGCTTCTGGGGACCTAAGACAACCATGGCACCCATAACCCATGTGCCAGAAGTGGAATCTAGGGTGGTCTTGTGGGGGCCCAGGAGGTCGGTGATCAGCACCTGGGAGCTCAGAGCTCAGACTCCGGTTCTGAGGCGGCCTGCAGGAAGCTTTGTCCTGCCAGAGACTGGAGGGTAGGTGACGGGGCCCCACTCGCCCCCATACTAGGACAGGGTGCCGGGCTCCTGGGCCCCTGCTAGACCAGGGAGGAGCAGGGAAGCGGGAGATCCTGGTCCTACCCGCACAGGGCTGCAGATGGCTGTGGACAGCTCTCCAGGAGGCTCCTCCTGCCTCCGCAAGCTCCAGGGGGCCCAGTGGACCTGGCTTGTGGCCTGCCTGTCTCAGACGCCCTCCCTCGAACCTCCAATGGCTAGCGCTGGATGAGCGCCTGCTGGGTAATTCCGCAGCACTCCGTCTCCTGTACCCGACAGTCAGAGACAGAATCAGGATCCTTTCCCAAACCTGAGGTTTGGGCCGTGGGCACATGATGTGTGTGTGTGGGCTCTGAGGGTGGCAGCTGCAGGTCACCAGCTCCCAGCTGCTGTCTCCACCGAGACTTTCCAGGGAGAAACTGGGACACTGACCTCTGACCTTGGTCTCCTGCTAGCCGCCAGGAGGAAACGATGCGTCCAGGCTGACCATACGCAGAGCAGCTCTGCGGCGGTAGCCTTGGGCGTGGGGGCTTGGGGTGCATTTTCTCCCCTCCCAGGGAAGGGCAGTGTGTGGATTCCTGCCCCACCTGTACCCACTGCTGTGGCTGGGTCCCTGCTGGGCCTCGGCTGTCCCCCACCCCCATGTGGCAGCAACACAGTGGCCACGGCCACGGGGTCCTGGGAAGTTGGAGTCAGGTCACGGCTTCCCCCCCCACTAGAACCGTGCAGATGCCCATCACCAGCTCAGGGCAGCTTTCTCCACACCCATACTCGGTGTGGTGCCCCACGTCCTGTCTCCTGGCAGGGTCCCTGTGGCACAGAGCTGCCAGGCAGGGCTCAGCCACAGTGCTGCAGGGGCCCTGGGCAGGACAGCGGGGACAGGAGGGGCAGAGTAAATTCACAGCGGGGGACAGCACTAGGAACTGGACCCCACAGGGCCCCATGACACAGGCAAGGCGCTGGGAAGGGGCAGGAGACCAGAGGCAGCTGGGGGTGGCCGAGATGTCCCAGCCCTCAGCCAGAAGAGGTGGTTCATTGTGCACACTGCCTGGAGGGTCGGCTCCAACCCAGAGTGCTCATACAGTTGTGTGTGCTCATACAGGTGCACACAGACATGAAGCAATTCATACATATGTAACATGTGAACAGTATACACACATAAGTTATTTTTACACGTGTGTACAGTGTCTATATTTATGCGTGCTTATGCATAGCACATTTATGCACACGTGTGTACATGTGTGCACGTACGTGTGTATGGAAGTGCACACATATGTACTGCGTATGCCTGCATAGACCTGTGTGCATGCACACGTGTGCACTGTTCACACACACACCTGTGTGTGTGCATCTGGGCACCCACACAGACAGTGCACGGCGGGGCCAGGCCTCCAGAGGATAGCCTTGCCCCTGGTGACTGCGCTTGTGGAGCCTGCAGCCTCACTGAGACAGAGGAGACGCCCGGGAAGGCGACACAGTCCCGCACGCTGCGTGGCCCTGAGGGCAGCATGCGGGTGCACAGCACAGTGCTTGTCATGGTGGGCTAGGCCGCTGGCGATTGGCCCCGCTGTGCCGGCAATGACTACGGAGAACCTGGCATCACGGAGACCGAGGGGCAGACCCTCCGAGCCCATGGGCTGCAGCAAAGAAGAGAGAAAATACTGATGGAATGGGGTGTGGCCTTGCCTCAGCCAGTGTAGACCCCCAGAGAACTTAGCAGCACCAGCCAGGAGTCACAGACTGGAACACGCCTCATGGCCAAGGCTGTGAGCCAGCCAAGCCCCCATCCCAACCCTGCTGGAGGTGTTCTTATCTTCCTGTCACCACAGAGAAACAGAAGCAGCTCAGAGAAGTCAGCACCTTGCCTGAGGTCACACAGCAGAAGCAGATCAACTGACAAAGTTCCCCCCACCCACCACCACCCTTGTGGACCCTGCAGGATCTCTCAGAGAACAACGCAAGATGCTAGATGTGACAGGAGGGATGGAAGAGGCCATGACCCAGTGTAGCTCGGTCCTCCTGCTGGACCTTTGTGAGTTTACACTGGCTGCACGCCTTCCAGAGTGTCTCTGGGGCAGGTGGCCGGCATGAGGATGGTGTGGGGACCTTGTCCAGGTCTGGCCTGACCCAGCCATCCCCTCCGGCTTCCTCCGCTGCTCTGGGGGTCTGTGCTCTCCATCTGTGGCTCTGCATTTGTCACTGAAGCACAGCCTGTGTCACTGTGTGTGACCAGGACATCTGTGTGCCCTGCCCTGTCCCTCTCCACTCACAGCGCCCTCCATCCACACTGCTCCTGTCCTGCGCTGAGCTGGGCTTGGCCCTGCTACCACAGCCAAAGGTGGCAGGGACTGTGGGTCTGACTGCCCGCTCACGTGGGCTGGGCTCAGCAATGTAGCCCCACCATGGACGTCAGGAGCAGGACCCTGGTCCTCCGTGCTTCTCCCCGAGGCGGGACCGGGCTCCAGCCACCCATGCGGGCGCAGGCTTGGAGTAGCCAGACTTTCCTCAGAGAGGTCCTGGAAGACGAGAGGGGCAGAGACAGACGGGGCAGGGCGGGAGGAGGCGGTCAAGGCCAGGCAGGCCGGCGTGGGTGACCAGCTCTCTCTCTCTCTCTCTGTCTCTCTCTGTCTCTCTATCTCTGTCTCTGTCTCTCTCTCTCATAAACACACACACACACACACACACACGTGCATAGTCATGTGCTTCATTTCTCTGGGATCCTGTGATTTCCTGCTTCCTCGAAACCGTGTGAACATCAGTCCGACACAGAGTTTCATGTCCAAGCGCTCAGCGCAGGCCCAGCTCTGCACCGAGGAGGTGAACCGCTCGCGTAGGGGCTGCACAGAAGGTGAGGTGCTGGTGGTATGCAGGCACTCGGACAGGGTGCTCGGTCCCCCACTTTCCTCAAGTCACGCCTGCTCCTGTGCCCAGCCGCCCTGAGGAAAGGCAGGGCTGTGTCTTTAAACAGGGAGGAGGCGCTGCCCAGGAAGCCGGCAGTAAAAAGGCTAATGCGCTGTGGAGGAGAAGGAGTTTAATCTAATTTAGTTGGAGGGTGTCTGTCTGCGGTGTTGTTTTTGGAGTGTGGGAATAGAGGCGAGAAGCTGCCCCCTTGAATGGTCCCTTCTGCGCCAAAAGCAGTGGGGAGCCGCTGGATGCCTTGGAGCCCAGGCCAGGCCTTGAAAGAGGATTAAAGAAACGCTCTGATTTGCAATTCACACAAATGCACCCCGCGGAACCTTTGGTAATATTTCAATCCACATTTCAAGGGAAGTGGCCTTAAAATAGCAGCCTAAATTGTTCTGCAGCCTGGAGGATGCTCACTCCTCCAGTTTATGACAAGGGTGTTTTGTTGTTGTTGTTTATTTCTCACCTCCCCCAGCCCTTCCCCTTCATCTTACAACTGGAGATTTTTAAGTGTAATTAAAATGTTCATGCTGCTGAATTTGCTGGGACCTGCCCAGATCCCATGTACTAAATATCACTCCGGGGTGGGGGCAGCAGAGCAGGCAGATTTCCTGTGCAGGTTCTCTACCTGGTAAGTTTCAGGGGAAACTTGACAGGAGACCAGGCAGGGACATGGCCAGTGCTCCAGGCGTCTCTGCGTGCCAGGTGACCGTGAGAAGAGAACCCTCTCCGCCTTCCCTTAAGGCAGAGCTGTGCAAGCCCTCACTTGGTCCCAGCACTGACGGGGAGGTCAGAGAGAGAAGGCCGCCGGCCCTGCAGCAGTGGCTCACCAAGCTGGAGAGTGCCAGGAAGACCACTGAGAGCGGGCCACTGCCAAGGCACCAACAGCCAGCCGCGCCCTCCCTTTTCGTCTTCCCTTCCCCTGCGCGATTTCCTGCCCACTCTGCCTACCTCCCACAAGTTTACTCTTAAGCACGATAAACTTATGGTTCAATTTCTCTTTACTGCTGAAAGTCTCAGTGCGTTTTATCTTAAAGAGATTATTTGGGTTTTTCTCTAATCCCATTTCAGAAAACCTCGCACAGGGCTTATCGTTTCCATTAACTATTACATACTGAGAAAAGACACCGCTCTGATTGTTAGCACTATCCGTGTCACAGCACTTTATACTTTTCACTTTGCTGGTTGGAACAGAATGAAAGTGGGCCTCTCTTTCAACTCCCTCCCATCTCCCAAAACACTCTGCTCTGTGCAAGAGGCTGTCTCGCTCCTGAAATCTCCCCTTTAAAACCTTTCCTTTCCCCGTGAACATTTGTGAGAACTTGAAGACGGTATGCAGAACAGGGGCAGCTCTCTGCTGGGTAAGTGTATTTTAGGTGGCTGGAGCAAAAAAGATTCCTTCTCCCTGTACGTTACAGGAAATCCTGTTTAATTATAAAGTTTCATTAGAAAGCTTTGCTCACATTTTTAGAGGTCTAATAAGATTTCCATTAATTTAAACATATCACTATTCCCACGACAGCCCCCAATGCTTTCTTTTCCCCGCTTTCATCCATGGTTAAATATGTAAATAAAATGTCTAAAGTCATTCTTCAAAGAAGACAAAAGAAAAAAGGGCTGAAGGAAAGGCAGCCATAAAATTCCTCCCGATTCTCCATAACAGTTGTCAGAGGGGGGCCGGCTGCAGCCCAGCCTAGCAGCAGGGAACCCGCTGCTCCTCAGACTCAGCTCCAATCCCACACACAGGGAAAAAAAATAAAATAAAATATCTTTTCAGCTGGAGCATCAAAAGGCCCTTTTCATTTATTAGTTACAGAGTTATCTTGCAGTTGGTGATTTCTCAGCGCCTCCGTTTTCTGATAATAATGTCTATTTGTTGGTCTGCGGCTCTGCTGGGCCTAGGGAAGTGCTACTCCACAGACATACTTAGAAAAAAAAAGAAAAAAAAGGAGAGAAGAAAGCAATCTGAAGTGGCCGTGGCTAAAATTATAGGCCTGCACACAGCGGAATTAAAACAGTACATAAAAGATCAATTAGGAGACACTCTCACTCCACTCCAGGGCTTGGCACTGGGAGTAAAAGAAAACGGGACAGAAGGGGACAGGGCACCAGGCGGGATCCTCCAGGAAAATTCTAGAAGCACCAAGCGGTGTCTGTGGAATCTGCTAATTTAGCGATTTTGAAAGATGGCTCAGGAAACCCCAGAGAGAGGGGGCCCACCGTGCTCATCACAGTGGCTGTTTCTTCAAAGCCACATTGGCCTCCCCTTCGCACCCCTTGGCCTCACCCCAACTCTCAGTGACATGCAGGCCAGGGTAAGGACTCCGTGCGGGGGCACGAACCACCTGTCTGCTGCTTCTGGGACCCAGGGCCAGTGGAGTGCTCCCACCTCCGAGGAGCATGGCGGTGAGGAGTGAGGCGGCCGCCTTGTTCTAATTAGAAGCTGATCCTCCCAGAGGAAGCGCCAGGCTCTGCCACTTCTCCTCTTGGTGGGTCAGGGCTTCCTGGAGACAGCTGTCCGAACAAGGGAGGGCGATGAGAGCTGTGGGTCAAGCCCCCTCTCTGGCCAGTGCCAAGGAGATCGGGGAGGTGGGGCTCTGGGGCCCCTGACTGGCCTCTCCGCAGGTGGTCCTGGGGGCTTCCCAGGCACCTCAAAGGCCAGACCTCCCTGTGACCAAGGGACCCCTGGGGCTGTTTACCCAGGGTTATCGGGAGGCTGGCGGCACCCTGTGCCTCCCGAGTGGCGCCCCACGATGGGGACGCAGATCCTGGGGACAGCAGCTCCTCCACGGAGGGTGTGAACCATGGCGCCCACCTCCAACTCCTCCGAGAGCCGGGTCCCCGCGCGCAGCCTGGACAAGTAATGCGAGCAGCGGGCGGGCAGAGGGCGGCTTCCTACCCTGGATGACCCGGACTCCCGGCGGGGGCGGGGGACGCGGGGCTCGACCAGGAAGGGTCTCCCGGCCCCCGCCCTCCCCACCTCTTAGAAGAGCCTCGGCCCTAAATCCGAGCGCCCGAGGCCCGCCCCCCATCCCTCTGAAATTTCAAAGCCAAGCCCTCCCGGAGCCAGAGCCTGAGCCAGAGCTGGAGCCCAACCGCTCGACACAGGCTGGTCCCTGAGCCTCGGGCGACGCGGGCAGGGTTACAAGCCGAGGGGCCACTTTAAGGCCAAGGCCATAAAACGCAAATCCCCTTTCTCTTTGAAAGCGCGCTCCTCCCGGGACCCATCATAAAAGTCGGGGAGGATGCCCCCGCTCCCGCGGATCGCCCCCACCGAGCCCCCGAACTTCCCGTAACCTCGGCGTCCTTGGGGTGCCGGGTAAGGTCCCGAGAGCCCTGGACCCAGGAAAGGGGAGCGGGCGCCAAACTGAGGCTGCGCGCCCGACCCTGCGGGGAGTCTGGACGCGGGGCACCCGGGGCGCACGGCTTTCTCATGCA